>NW_004797574.1:319193-334724 GCF_000002075.1 Aplysia californica | reverse complement strand
GGACAGAAAATATTTCAAAAAATGTTTTTAAAAACTACATGTAATGGTAGATTAAAATGTCTGATACTTCCATTGATGCACTTTAGAATAGATCATTTAAGAGGTAGACTACTTCTACACGGGCAGGGTCAATTCAGGGTGAGAGATTTTTTTGGGGTTTTTTGTTTTTGTAAAGTGTTTTACGGCGCTCGCAACTGCATAAGGTCATATGAGTGCGCGGGACACACCTAATATATTCAGTTGGTAGGAAATTTTGAATTTTGCCCCGGGTGGCGGCCGAAGCCTACTCTTATCGATTTTAGACCACCAAGGGATCTTTAACGTGCGCAACTTGCACACGGGCCCTCCGAGATTTTTCGACCTAGCCTGATTAGGAGTCTTTTGTGTTGTGGGGAAAGGTGGGCAGGGGTTGGGGAGGGAGGGGGGCGGTTAAGTTACAATACACCCACACTTAATTGTTCCTTGGACGAGTTGTACAGGGCCGATTGTTTCAGATTGATTTCGCTACGTAATTAACACGCCACTGGAGTCACGAGGGAAAAAAACACAATGGGTTCATCTTTCTTTTTGTGATTGAACTAACGGAGCTGAAAAAAGCTGACTCACTTGAAAACTATTATGTCCAGGTTGCGCTTTTATGAAAACCAAACTAGACCCTGTAGACCTGTTCTATCATTTCCCAAGTAATCCCTGACGTGAGATTTCCTTTTGGACCGGTTACTACAACATTCCTTCCAGACCAGTACACGATGAGTCCTTTTTGGAACAACAGAGTTTGCCGATTTCTTGCCTCACAAATATTCTGAAATCGATGTTAATGGGACAGTTCACCGGCCAAATCTAAAAACACCATATTACGAGTACTATCAACCAATACCAATTTTCTTGTTCAACCTGTCCAAAAGGGCTCGAACATCATGTAAACTGATCCAAAATGGCTTGAATATTATGAAAACCCACCCAAAATGTCTTGAATAGTATGTAAACAGGTCCAAAAAAGGCTCGGTTATTATTTTTAACAGGTCCAAAACGGCTTGAATATTATGTAAACTGCTCCAAAATGTCTTGAATATTACGTACACTGATCTGGTCCAAAAGAGCTCGAATATTATGTAAACTGATCAAGAAGAGACGCACCCACTCTCACATCTGGAGGAGTAGGATCTGTGGCTCAGAGGTCGACGTGTTGTGAGGGCCTGCCAAGGTTTACAGTCGCTAGCTTCTGTCGTGCATTTTGTCACATCTAGCCCTGTCCATGCTTTGATTTTGTTGGTCCACATTGTCCAGTGCCCACACTTACCCCAAATATATTTTTAAAAACCTTACTTGTATACTCCCCCCCCCCCCCCCCCCACCCCAACCAACTGAAGTCTTTAGTTTTAGTAAGATTTTTACGGCACTTGTAACACAATAATTGAATAAGGTCATATAAGTGCCGAAGATTAGAGGTGTTACAAGAGAGTGATAAACACAAAAAAGAAGGAGGAGAGATAAAGACGATACTTGTGTGACAAGAAAGAAGGAGCAAACCACACCAGAGCACCCGCCAACCACACACGCCTTAAGTAGACTGCAGCGAATGCAGGTTGGTGCAGTATAGTAAAGATTTTGTCTTAGTTTTAGTAAGGCTTTACGGCGTTGCAAAAGGTCATATGAGCGCCAAGGGGTGGATGTCGACAGAGAAGTCCAAACAGGGAGTCAGGCTGACTGTGCTCACCTCTCAAGCCTCAACAGCACGAAGTCGGCTTTGACTATCAAGGCACCCCAGAAATACCAGTTCACAAGAAAGTAACAAACATACAAAAGTAGAGGAAAATGACGATAGTTAGTATGAGGAAAGAAAAAGCATCAGTTCCCCCTATGTTGCTCCAGTACAGTATGAGCATGACATTGATAAATCAGCCCATTTACAATTCTGCTGTGCATAAAAACATGTTAAATATCCCCCCTTTGGGAATGGCCTAAAGACAGAGTCAGATATCTTGACTTACTAAACAGCATGAGAAATAATAAAGTCTAACATCAAAATCTGCCTCCCTCATTGCCCCCATCCCATCCCCAAAAAAAGTATTTTTCATTTGATGCCATTTCATAAAAGGAAAAAAGTCGACCTCAGTGCACATTCTGTAGCTCAACAACGCAATAGAGTGCAGCAAGGACAACAGTCAGAGGTCACAAAGTTTTAAGTGTGCCACACTGAGAAACTGATACCTCGACCATCACTTCATGACACCACCCTCACATTGTCATGGGATAGCACAGATTAATAAGTAGTATACATAAATAATTCATGCATTTTTATGTACTAATGATTATAGTGACCCTCAATTATCTGTCAGGCCACCTTATGGCCCACTTTAATTAGGTAAGCTCTAAACAAGTTCAAGAACTCCAGTAGGATAACCGTAGCCATGCGCCTGGAGTAATTTTGTACCCCAGGGGTTGTATTCTTCACATTTTAGAATACTTCTAGTGCGAATATCTCTTTGAAACTTTCAGTATTTCTCAAAAAATCATTTTGACAGACTGCTATGCAAAGCGTGAGGATCGGATTAACGAGTCAATTTCCTCTTTGGAAAGTGGGGGCACAGAGTTCCCCACGTCGTATAGATACGATAGTAAAACACGACGTACCGATAGTGTTAAGATCAAGTCTGAATCTCCCTCCTTGACTTGACACAATTTTCAATCATTTCGAAGGCCGACCCAATGGATTCCCTTCAAGACGTACAATGACAGAGAAAACTTTCAAGAATGGATTCATGAGAAAAATTTGAAAGCCTCTCGAAATAGGTTCCTAGCCCTCCTCGAGCTAAAAAAAATCGTTTTACCCTATTGCTGCACTTGGTCACATGATGGAGGTATCCCCCCGCCCCCCCCCCCCCGCCCCCCCCAATTTCCTGTTCATCTGGTTTTCGGAAAATATAGTATGTTTCTACCCTCTGCATGTTGCTACTGCTGTACTCGTTCATTCAGGAGAGGTACATTACTGACGTAACCTTAAATTTTGCACTGATGAAGTGAAACTCAGATTCAACAAAGTCATCGGGCCTGGCTCTCAATTTCGTTGAATCTGAGGGTTCATTACATATATACAAGCAAATATACGGTTTTTGTGTAGATGAGGCACCAAGCAAGTAATGTATATGTATTCGATTTTATTTCTTAATCAAAAGAAGTTTGGTTTTAAATGAGAGGCACTTTCATTTTTTATTGATACTGAAGAAAAGCTGGAAAATTCCAGGTAAATACACAGAGCTCTGCCAAGCACACACTGTACAAAAGGGCTGATTCATTCAAATGCACGCCTGTGTCAAGTCATCTACCATATCTATAACACATTGTTTGCCGAACAAGTTATCATATTTCTACGTTGAGCCTAGCATAGGCTACGCAAGGTTTGATTTCACAGTCCAGCGCGTAATTCACAACGCAGATCTATGTCAAGACTAGCTTCATTTAATATGCTGAAAAAATAACTGTGAAGCATTTGTATCTCTAGGCATTTGTTTCTCCCTCCACTCCCGGGCCGCTCCCCCAACCCCACAGACACACACACGCACAGTCACTCAGTCACACATGTGCTGGCCGCTCATCTGACCCAGACATGAGCTAAGATATCATCATATGTGAGTGCTAATATGCAAATAACGCGTGTTTTTTATATGAAAGTAGGCCACTGATTATACGCTGAATCCCAGTTATTTTTACTGAATTTTATTAACCCCCTCTTCGGGGAATCCTACTCCTTTTGTTAAATCTGAGTTCGTTGAAACCTAGTTCCACTGTATTACTGATGAGAGATGGAATGAAAGGGAAAATATATATATATATAAATACTACAATACTGTGTGTGGAAAGGATGGCGGTTGAGGGGGAGAGTTGTATTCAAGATAACGGGATATTTTGGTATTCTTTTACTGTCCCTCCCGTCTCACACTTAGTATTAACTTAGAGCTACCAGTTGTCCATTTTCTTCTACTTCTAGTCTATACATTAATGCTCTGGACACGAATATCAACTTCATTTCCGTCGCAAATCAATAGTTTTAGAAATAGTTGATGGTTTTTCGAGATATATCACACTTCTTAGCCTAATTACTGCGTAGTAATTAGCACACTTTAGTCCCCCCCCCCCCTGAGTAAAAACATCTGTGGGGGTTACTTAACCCAAAATTTGATATTTAATTTTGCAGTTAGGCATGACATTTTTCTAGAAAATATTTGATTTGCGACAGTTTTAATGGCTTTGTGTGATCTGCAGCAAACAATACACCGCAGTTTGACCCCCAAAGCAGTTCAGTTTGCGGGAGTGACAAAAAAAAATGTACCTTTTTTCATAGAAAGTAAAACAAATGAACAACCTTTAAGATTATACCAAAAACTTCAAAATCTTGATTTTGACGACGACCTTGCACTACTCTCCCATACCAACCCGACAAGATTTCCAACGCAGACCTGTTAGGAAAATGTAGGCAAGAGGACATGACCACCATAATAAAAAGGAGAAAACTGAGTTGGATTGGGCATGTTCTGAGAAGAAAACCAGACTCTATTGTGAAGACTGCCCTCCACTGGACACCCGAAAGACATTGCAAGAGGGGCAGACCCAAAGTGACCCGGAGACGAACAGTAGAGTCTGAAATGAAGTCCTGGAACCATTCGTGGGGGACGTTGACCAAGATGGCCCAAAACAGACAGAGCTGGAGATCCTTTGTTGCCGCCCTAAACGTCAGATGGTGTAACGGTTAGTAAGTAAGGAATAACTTCATGTGACCAAAAATAGACGAACGCCTGATTCAATCGCGTCGTGACTCATACAACAATCTACAAACATTTTCATTTTGTTTCTGAGAAAGATGTGTCATAGAATTTACGAATGACTAGACTAAAATTTGTCTGTCCTCAGAGAAAGTTGCATTTGAAAATAGCAAACTTTGCAAAGAGTTGCAAAGCAACAAACATGAGTTTTGTTAGATCAAAATCAAAATTTAAATGTGTACCAAAAAAAATAATATAAAAGGGGGTGGGGGGTTGCATGGAGTACATTTGAACAGTTTGTCCCCAGACAAAAATGAATCAGGTCCGTTAAACACTCCCTGACGTTGGGCAGGTTTGATCAGCATGGGTTGGGGCTGTTCAAATATAATCTTACACCTTCTTTGGAACTTTTGGCCCCCCCCTCCCCTGTACACTTTTTTACATTCCCCCAAATCCCGTAATAATATTATTAATTATTCATTTATAATAATAATTATTCTGACATTTTTATATTGCGCATATATAGGGTAACAATCATTCTTCTACGCGCTTTACTTTTACATTATAATAGTATTCATGAAAAACATGCAGACACACACATGTGACATAATAATTAAATACGGCACAAGCGGAACTTTTCCGTAAAAACTTATGGTGTCATTTTACCACTTTAATCGCACCAGTGTAATCAAAATTAGACTAGATCTACATGTCATGTAGCCTAACATTTGATTACTTGATCCTGGGAACAACATCATAGCACTCCGGGCTTTGCCATACGTGCTCCGCTCCCCGCTCCAATTATATCCACCCCAGAGTCCATGTAGCTTACCACCAGTGTATAAAGTGCGAGATGGCAGAATCGTGCTTGCCGCTCGAGGACCTACTGTATTGCCACAATGCCGTACTTACTGCTCTAAGTGAATAATATTATAGTTACTCCTTTTTAATGTTATTTCTTTTAAAAATTAGGATGTCATAAATTATTGTCCTTGTTATTTTTCCACCTTACAAAAGAGTAATCTTACATGGGTCCAAGACAACCCCCCCCTCCTTTTTCTTACACTTTTCTTTTACAAGAGTCAAAGATCCCCCCCCCCCCCCTTTCAAGTCGTAAGATTATATTTGAATGTCCACTTTCGGGGTTTTCTGGATGAATCGCTCCATGTCTAGATCTACCCACCTAGCCTAAAATTTAAAGTCTTTCACAAATTATTATATTGTAGATCGATCTACTTGGTGCAACGGAACCAAGCAAGCTAAGAAATCAGCCGATCGTGTTTACGATTGATTTACTCTAGATCTAGATCTAGCTAGAAGAGTATTCAGTCCAAACAGGACTATTTGGGGTTCGGGTCGGCTTGTGTCGGTTTGCTTGCCAGATTGATGGCGCAAAGCGGCTATCGTGGCACAAGTCATTTGAGACAACAATTCGAGCAATCATCCCGACCCGCCCCGATCCATCCACAATGGGCAGGCATGCACCCCGTAGTGCAAAGGAGCAAATTGTCCCCCTTGGCGTCGTTATTTTTAGTCGAGGAAGAAAGTTTAGGTGTTTTTAACCAAATTTTATTATTTTTCCAACTTGGTTTGCGGAAAATTGGCTAAAATTCGCGTATTCATGAAAATGTCAAAAGCTGTGCTGAGGGCAAAAGTTGCGCATGCAAGTTGCAGCGCTAATTTCTTTGAGGACAAATTTATAGAAAGTAGAAGAATCCCTTTGCTATAACACTAAATATAGATATAGATCTATATATATCATGTATGACATGAAACCTAGAGTCTAAACAATATTTTAACTGACAGATTAGAACTAAAATAAAAAGGCCGGCTCTATTTCTCCGAACTTTCGGGACAATAAACTTGAACTCAATTTCTCCGAACGGTTACCGCTCTCGAGATTTGTTGATAATAAGCAAATGGAGACGCCTGTGTGTGTGTGTGTGTTAGTGTGTGTGTGCGTGTGTGTGAGTTTGCGGGTTGGTGTGCGAGTAAAGTGTAAACAGGGGGAGGGGGGGAGGGGTGGCGTGGAGGGATTTTTTTTTACAAGAAGGATTTTAGTTTTTGCTGGGCGACTAAATGCAAAATAGGTTACTGCCAAGGTCAAGCAGTCTAGTTTTCCCGCAGTACCTTTTGAAGGTATTTTCAAATTAAGTATAGTCCGAGAACGTTGCCCCAACCACAACTGAAGTATCTGAATATTCAGACATTTAAAAATCTCTAGCTCTAGAAATAGAATTCAATACAAAAAATGCTTCTTCCCAGTCCTCGCAGAATGGCAGAATGGCAGAATGAAAGGAGGACGCCTAAATCTCGCAAATAACCAAAAAATCTCCAGATCGGAAACCGTTCGGAGAAATAGAGTTCAATTTTATTTTCCTGAACGTTCGGAGAAATAGTCACTTCGAAATAAAAATTGGTAAACAATCTCCAATTAGTCCAACCATGGCCTCCGAGACTATTTTGTATCACAAGTTGAAGATAAGATCCATGACAGCTGTAAGCAACCGTATTAATTTTTTTGCAAGTGGCTATTCTCCGGCGTTGCGCCCGTCTATAGATCGGAAGCTATTCGCCGGCGTCTACCTTTCATTATATTTATATTTTATCTGTGTTGTCCAGCATAAAACTTTATTCATTTATTTCCGTTGTCAATTTGCTTATTTTAAAATACTTTATTTGAAAGAACAAAATTGATTTTGCGTCTAAAATCCTGCCTTGTCAAAGAGTATAGCCTGCTGTTTAACTTACTTCTTGTTGTTGTAATTTCCGATAAACTTAACTGATATTTCGCGACCAGTGCTTTCTTGTGGTATCTCCATTTTTGTAAACAGTGAAAATGTGACTCCTTCTTATGCTCACACTTAGTTATGAACTCACGTCACTAGTGGAGAACACGTTTCTTCTAGCACCCAACATAATTCGAAATTGGAGGAATTGGGGCAGTTGGTGTCTGAAAACCTATTGTCTGTATCAATGGAAGTGGCATGAAGTGGTGAAATTGTGGGAATTTTTTCCCAAGACAAACAGATGAGAGAGGTATTTACAAATCTGCGCCGACAAATTATTAGTAATAGACCGGCGGCGGCGCGCCGGAGAATAGCGTCTGATCTATTGACTGGCGCGACGCCCGAGAATAGCCACTAGCAATTATTTTTTAAAGCATGCCATCATTACATTATTATTATTATTAGATCTAATCAAGATTCTAGATCTAGATCTATATATTAATTTTAAACTAAATCATGTGACTAGATCTAGATTTAGAGACAAAGACTGATACTAAAACGTTATATAGGGGGTGCCCACATACGCCACGATCGGGTCGGGTCGGGTCGGGTTGGGTCGGGCCGCTTTCTTGTGGTTCAGTGCACACTACAACCCTGCCACGATTGTACCCGACGACCTGGAAGTTAAAGTAGGGAAACCTTTAACCTACATATGCGACTACACAGAGGGGGTAAACTGGGCTACGATTGGCTGAACCTTTACTTTAACCCATGAATAAATTAAGTACCGGTAGGCCTACGGTACTCTTGGACTTCCCGCACTCCCTCTCTCTGTCTCCCTCAGTGTGTGTGTGTGTGTGTGTGTGTGTGAGTGTGTGAGTGCTTGCTTGCTTTAGTGCCTCTCTCCTTTGTTATCTTTCTCACTTCCCATTAGAGACTTAAATGTAAACATTGCTACGTCTCTGCTTAGATCTATCTCTAAACTTCTCTCTCACTCCCAGTCACTCTCACCACCCTCCCTCTGTAGTGCTCCTCCTCCTTTCGTTTTTTTCTTCCTCTAGGACTCTAGGCCTATGAGTGCTCCAAACCCGCAGTGAGAAGTGAGAAGACGGTCAAAGGAGTGAGACCGAAACCAGGAATTCCCAGCCTACTTAATGTATTCATGGGTCAAAACGGACACATGATTGAGTCTTGTTGTGATTGGCTGAAAACCACTCAATCGCGCCATTCGCAGGCCAGAAAACAAATGCGTTTGTTTTTGTAGGTTAACGATCGTGTCGACCGGTTTGAGCCATTGGCCGCTTTGCGCCCTACCGCGCCCTCAATTTGGCTAGCCCTGACTACCCGATGGGCCCGACCCGACCCGATCGCGTAAGTGGGCACCCCATATTAGATTGGTGATCTTGTAGTTCCATTCGTTAAAGTCCACTATCCATTTGTTTAATCCAGAGAAGAAATCCAGAAGTCTTGAAGACCAACTATTTGAATTAGGCTACACAAAGAGCAGGGATGCAACCTAACTGCAAACATCAAATTAGGATAAAATTCAGGGGGGCATGCCCCCCTGAACCCCCCCCCCCCCCACCTCCATTTTTATTAGGTCAAGGGGGGCTGAAAACCCCCTGCCCCTACTCTTGACACTAAACTTTAATGAGAACGAAACTACAAAATTGACTTTCGCGTTAGACTTTATTTACTCTTAAGACTTAGAATCTAGATCTAGATCTAGATAGGTCTACCTCAGAGTTGATAAATTGACATCAAAGTTCAAAATCTAGATTTAGATCTAGATTCTAGATCTACTAGATCTAGATCTAGTGTAGTATACACCTACTACTACTGTCACCACTGACAAGCACTAAAAATAAGGCTAGATTGTAAACCAAGAAGAGATTCTAACTAGATGTCTAGATCTATTTAATGTCGACAGCCGGTTTACTTACATCACACTGCACACTAAATGACGTCTTAAGACAGATCATCAGACCAAGATTCCAAGATAGATAATCTAACAAAACCCCGACACAAACTCAAACTCAACTTGCTACACTCAATCATACGCCATTCACTGGGTCACAACACAGAAAGTTCCACAAACACAAACAATAACGGTAACAGTGAAACAAACTTACAGAAAACGGCTAAACAAAGACGCACCTTGTTATGAAAATACTGTTGACACAGTTTCCGTGTTTTGATTCATGCCAAGAATAGATTATACGCTTCCGAAGTCCGAAGCCCTAGATCTTGATCTCGACTTCGTTTGAGCGTTTCTGTTGTTTAGATAAAATTGTCAGTGTCACATGATTTCAGCACTCTTATCTCCCTTTATTTTTTCCCATTCTCTGTTTTCAAAAAGAAGTTAGAAACAGTCTCTTTCGTCTCCATCTATGTAGGCGTCTAACAATAACATATACTTTATGTCTACGCCTTTGTTTTAAGCTTGATCGATTGGGGAATAAGTGAAACTGTAGATTGGATTTCAATACTTTTATTTGCCATTTTAATTCTCAATAAAAAGTAGTAATATCACTGGTCAAAGAAAGTGTGGTTTGATTTTAAAATCCCAGAAAACAGACGTAATTCAATGTAGCAAATCAAGGATTCCACATGGATTTTCTTTAATTTATTTTGTCACAAACTTTCTTATAGGTCTAATACTAGTAATACGCCCCTGCGACTCAAAGCGCTATGTCAAGTAGCTTATTTTGTGTGGCGTCGGTGGCCTAGTGGTTAGGCTCTCGGGCTCGCAACCGTAAGGTTGTGGGCTCGAATCCCGTCAGGGGCCCGACGTTGTGTCCTTGGGAAAGGCACTTTACACGAATTTTCCTCACTTCACCCAGGTGGGAATGGGTACCCGGCTATAGACAGCGAAAGATCTTGTCAGTTTGTTAGTGTTTGAGCGCTTCATCGGCTGTTTGCACTGTATGCTTCTCGGGAAGCTGAGAATGTTTCGGAGTGTTCTATGGTCTGCTGGGGTAATAATATAGTGTAAAGCGCATAGAGCCTGCTGTTGAGCGGGGATATGCGCTGTACAAATGCTATCTATTATTATTATTATTATTATTATTATTTTAAAATCAAGCAAATGAGAAGAGAGGCTGTAGGTACGATATTCCTTAGGCTTCCAAACTTTTAATTTCGTAAGTAACTGGAAGGGGAAAAGGCACTTCATTCGCGTGTATGCAAGCACAGGCACAGACACGCACACACATATACACACTCATACACACACACACACACTCACACACACACACACACACACACACACACACACACACACACTCACATACTCTCTCTCTCTCTCTCTCTCTCTCTCACACACACACACACACACACACACACACACACACACACACACACACACACACATACATACATTCAGAGAGAGAGAGAGAGGGGGATCTCGAGGAGAGAGAGAGAGAGAGAGAGAGAGAGAGAGAGAGAGAGAGAGAGAGAGAGAGAGAGAGAGAGAGAGAGAGAGAGAGAGAGAGAGAGAGAGAGAGAGAAATACAATCCCAGAATATTTCATTGGGAGGAACTGAGAATAAATAAGGGAGAGCGCTCCATGTGTCATAGCCTCACAAAGGAGGTCTTTACAACACAGTTCGACTTAGTGTAAGCTAATTCAAGGGGTTAATTCTTTAGCCCTATCCGTACACTGTGTTTTACTATCGTATCCATGCGACATGGGGAACTCTGTGCCACCTCTTTCCGAAGAGGAAATTTACTCGTTAATCCGATCCGTGCGCTTTGCATAGCAGTCTGTCAAAATGATTATTAATTTTTTTTAGAAATACCGTACTGAAAGTTTAAGAGACATCTTCGTATTAGAAGCATTCTAAAATGTGAAGAATACAACCCCGGGGGTGCAAAATGACCCCAATGGTGTACGGATAGGGTTAAATACTCAGCGGACAAGTGTGTGCGACAGCAGACAGAGGGTCATAATATATTGCTGCACACATAGAATTATTATACAAATCAGAAACACGAATTCGCTTTTTTCATAGTACGCATGTTGTAGTTTTCCTTTTTAGATTTTCAAATAAAGAAAATTAATTTTAAAAATCTGTACGAAAGATGAATTTATGCTTCTTCTTTTTCCTTTCCCCCCTTTTTATTTTCTTAAGTGCCCCAAAACAGAACACCAGGAGTTTTTTAAACGCCAGAATGCGCGTCTTCAAAGCGTCACTATTATTTTATTTTCAATCAGTGCAAACGAGTACTCTGGCCGTCGCAAGGCTGAGGGGAATTCCCTCCGCTGATATCCGGACGGCTGGTTAATTATGCTTGATAAATATGGGGTAGAATAGGAAAATGTTTGAGACAACTTTAATATATTATTATATAGAAATGAAGTCTGCTCGATTAACTAAAGATTTGCTAGCAGCGAGCGACTCGCAGCTTATACCCAACGGACACTGCCAGTCTGATTAATTTGATTCAGTCGGGTCCAGGCACATTCACCTTCAAGAGAAGGACAAAAACTACCATATTGGCACAATTGGACCGAATTCGATTGAATTCGATTGTGACCTTCAAAATGAAACTCGTTTGCTTTTCAATGTTGCAAGTAGAACTGGTCGTAGCCATCAGATGTGAACAGTTAGTCTCAAGGTTTGTGAGTCTTCAATCACAAGGCCGGGGTCATATTTTACTCCGCTCGGAATTCAGTAAAGGACGAGCTGCTGTAAATGATTTGCAAAGGCTGAAACAAAGTTATCGATATTTCATATGTCTTTGAAACTCAAGAACTTCTCAGCACAGCAGCCTCGGTATGTGGTAATCGTTACCCATTGAATGAAATGGCTTTGTTGTGAACGGTAAGTTTTGTGTGCATAGCCCCCACACAAGCGCACACATACATACTAACTCAAATACACACATTGTCACGCACAAACACACACACACACACGCGCGCGCGCGCGCACACACACACACACACACACAAACACACACGCACACGAATTAGTACACAGCTCACATTAGCGCGCGAGGGTACTGAGACAGTGATACAGTGAGGAGTGTGGAAGCGTAAGTTTTCTTGTCCCGCTATTCCACTTGAACAAAGTCTACTAGAATCTAGATGTTCGTTTTCTGTTGGCAATACTGTCTACTTGGTGCAGATATCAACAACACAATAATAACTACATTGTACGTACATATCTTGTACTACATGTACTAAACTAGTCACTGGTAGGCCTATTGGCACTGGCGAAAAAGAGACACGTGAGTGGTTGGCGGGTGCTCTGGTGTGGTTTGTTCCTTCTTTCCTATCAAACATCTATCGTCCTTATCTCCCTTTGTTCTTTTTTATGTTTGTTACTCTCTTGTAACACCTCTAATCTTCTGGCGCTCAATATGACCTTATGCAGTTGAGAGCGCTGTAAAACCTCTACTAAAAATAAAACTAAAGAAAAAGAGACACGTTCCCTAATCGACGGTAATGTTCTTGATGTGTTCTCGTCTTATCACCTGCTGAGTGCCATCTCTCTGGTTCGCTCACACCTTGTCCCACTCAAAAAAATAGTACAGATATTAGTATCCTTTCAAGCATACGTGTCTGGAAATAGGACTACGGGTTTGTTTGTTTGTTTTTTGCCTCTAGATCTGTCTACAGTAGCAGTTGTTATCAGGTCTTCTAGTCGTGGTCTGTCTCATCTCTGCGCAATTGAAAAAAATCTCTCTTCTTTTCTTCATCATATTTCTTTTCACGTCTCCCCCCCCCCCCCCCCCCCTTCCCTTATTGTTTTTTTGTTTTTTTCAATCCTTGCCACCGATGTCTATGGTGTGGCAGTTAAGCGCTTCGCCGCCTCACACAGGAGACTCGGGTTCGATTTCCAAGAGGGTAGAATTTTTATCTTTCAGCTGAAATGTTGTATCTCTCTCGTCCTGGTTTGACCCTGACACCCAGGCAAAGTCAAAACTCACCTCCTAATTTACATAAATTATGTAGATGGGAGCGTATAAAATAAATTACTTTTAAAACAATAAAAAATAAAATTGAGGCCCTTGTTTTCATCCTCCATCTTCTGTTTCTCTTCACCTACCACAGTCACATACCCACTTTCACTTTTCCCCCTTCTCGTTCTGCTCCTTCATCTTTCTCCCGTTCGACTCAACGTGTACGGTGCACACTGACAATTAATTTTGATTTAGATCTACGTGTAAATCTATTTGACATAGTCAGGGTCCACCAGATTTTCTTTCAAGGGAGAGGCAATAGCTACCACTTTGGCACAGTGCGACCGATTCGACTCACGACTTTGAAGAATAAACATGTTTGATTTTGAAGTTTACTGTCGAATTTAGTTGAATTCAGTCGTATTGTGCCAAAATGGTAACTTTTGCCCCATCCATGAAGTACAAATTTGGCAGAACTCGACTCAATCAAATAATGAATCCGATCGACAATGTGCACAATAAAGTGTTGCAATGTTCTGTATTCCGTCCAACCTTCTCTGACGGCCTCCTTTCTAAGACAATCACCCAAGGGCGGTTCGTTACCTGGACAAGACCGGAGGCGCCTGTCACTTTTTGGGGCTTGAAAAGTGGTAGAGCTGGGCGAAGAATCGATTCCAGAACCGATTCCCAAGATCAATGTTACGAGAGAAAAGTTCTGAATTCTTTTTGTGTAAACCAGCAGTTACCAGTTACTTTAATCATTAAAGTCTTCTTTTTTTTTAGAATTTATTTTGGAAAAATAAAAGGTGATGCTTCAAAGTGTTCCGAAATCAAGGTTATCCTAAATCCCGAAAATGTTCGCAGCCAACTAGATAACCACCGGAAGAAATCACATCATTATAAAGTAAGTAATTAGGTTCGGAGTCAATTCGTACGATTCCTAGAGTTCAATAATCGGGAACCTAGCCGCCCAGCACTAGACAAGAGTCGGATCGCTGATTAGCCTATAATTTCCATTCAGTTTCAACGAAATTCAAACTTTCTCAACAAACCTCTTCTTTCACGAACGACAAGAAGTTGAAGAAGGTGCTAGGCCCCTATGGTCAGACCCGTGCCACAACACACGTCTATTATCAATAAAATTGCTACTCGAATCACACTATACATAAAGTCAACTATTTTATAGTTTTTGTAAGTTTTACGGTATTTGCAACACAATTAGGTCACATAAGTGTACACAGAATGGAGGTTTTACTAGATAGTAATAGTAACATACAAAAATAAAACAAGGAGAGATAAGGACAGTAGATGTTTGATGGGAAAGAAGGAGTGAACAACACCAGAGCACCTGCCAATCACCCAAAGTCAACTCTGTCTTTAAAAAAAACAACGATACACACTTGTATCAACAGTCAAAGGCGTTTATTGTGAATCATTACGTGGTACTCTAAATTCTGACATAAACACATTATGGAAAACCCTTTGACAGATGAACAACGAGCAGGTTTGCATGGATCTAACAGGGGATCTTCCATTTGCCTTTCCGTCATCTAGGCCTCGTCGGCGAGCTGCTCAAATGTTTTAAGCCCAGGAAGCAATATTTTTTTCAAGAGAAAAACAACCCCAAAACAAAAAAATCAAACAGAACAGAAAAAAAACGACCAAAAAAAACCAGCAAACAGAAACGAAACGCTTTTTTTTTTACATTTAGAATTTAATTTCGACAAAATATTTCACGAGCACACAATGTAACAAATACCTCAATTAAAGAAATTTTAATTTAAAGAAAAATAAAGAAAGATGTACATAAAAGAAAAAAATATTTGGGCTAGATGCTTTTGAACAGCCGGCCAACAATTTAGACTTCATGAGGTGACGATAGATTGATGTAACGACCGAAAAAGTTGGACTCAAGACAACGAATGGCCCAGTAGGTTCTCGGGTTGGTGTGCGGTGTGGGCGGACACGACCTGCCAGCTCTTGACGTGTCTGTCTCAGTTCTCAGGAGAGAAGCGGAGGACTGTGTTCCTCTTGGGTGGGTCTGGGTAGGTCACGTTGTAGTGCACGGGGACTAGGTCCGCGTCGCAAACGCCAATCAGCTGGGGATATTATTTATGGCAAAATTAACCATAATA
>NW_004797574.1:313926-316633 GCF_000002075.1 Aplysia californica | reverse complement strand
CGGGGGAGGGGGCTGGTGAGGAGAGAGAAAGGATGAGAGAGAGAGGGAGATACGCAGATAGAGAGAGAGAGAGAGAGAGAGAGAGAGAGACATAGAGACAGAGAGACAGAGAGACAGAGAGAGAGAGACAGAGACAGAGAGAGAGGGAGAGAGGCACAAAAGAGGCAGAGAGAGAGGGACGGAGAGATATTTGAGAAAGAGAGGAAGAGAGAGAGAGGGGAGGCACACGCGCACACACACACACACACAGACAGAGAGAGAGAGAGAGAGAGAGAGAGAACGAAACGAGAGGACACGAGCCCTACGAATGAGAGAACCAGGGAAAGAAATAAAAGGCAAGTTTATTAATGTGTTTTTGTACGCATATTTTGCACTCCTAAGTGTATAAGAGCCGAAGATTAACGATCTTACCAATGAATAACAAAGACATAAAAGAAGGAGGAGAAATAAGGACAATAAAATATGTTTGATGGGAGCAAACCACACGAGAGAGTATTCCAATTCCCCACAAATCATGTCAAACAAAATCTTTATTCATTTATTAGCTATGCGTATACAGACATAGTTGCCAACGCATACACAGAAACTTATCTACTTATCTAAACAGAGTCATAAACATACACGTGCGTGCACGCACACACATACACACACACACACACACACACAAACACACACACACACACACACACACACACACACACACACACACACACGCTATATCCCCCACATACACACCCACCTCCACCCACCCACCCCTACACACACAATAAATACCCACCCAACAATTCGAATGTACACACCCACAAACAGATTTTTCTGCCATCATTTATCAAAATACAGTATGTGCAGTTTTTCCAGTTTTACAGGAGAGCCATAATACTGAATGTTGTTACCAAGAAAAGAAACTCTTTGCAAACATCCCAAGTCAATACTCTTAGAATACCTTGGAAGGCAATTTTTATGACAACTTCCTAATCATAATTATTTAACCCTATCCGCACGTCCTTGAGTCCTTTTGTACCCCCGGGGTTGTATTCTTCACATTTTAGAGTACTTCTAGTGCGAAGATCTCTTTGAAACCTTCATTATTTCTTTAGAAAAAAAACCCATTTTGACAGACTGTCTTGCAAGCGTTCAAAATCGGATTAACGAGTAAATTTCCTCTTTGGAAAGTGGTGGCACAGAGTTCCCCACGTCGTATGGATACGATAGTAAAACACGAAGTACTGATAGGGTTAAAGCAATTAATGCCGTTTTCCTGGTGACAGCCTAGCGATTTTTGACTCTCTTGTGTTATTGTAATAACTGCACATATTACGTGCTTCTAAAAATGACGGCGGTTTTGTTGTCAACTGTTAAAGAGATGAGCACAAGCAAAAACGCCCATAACACTTTAGCGCCAGAAGCCACCACTTCCCCGTCGCAGTCACCACGCAGACTGACTCCTAATCTATCTATCTATCTATCTATCTATCTATCTATCTATCTATCTATCTATCTATCTATCTATCTATCTATCTGTCAGCACAACCCGCCCACTCACCCCACAAATGGAGGCAGGCTGTAACACAATCGTTGCACCTCCCAGCACAGCATCCACGACTATCGTAGAGATTCGGCCGCACTGTGAACGAAATACGAGGAAAGGCATCCTTAATGATCAATTTTTGGGGGTATTAGTAAGGGTTTTAGGGCGCTAGCAACTCAAAAAGATCATATAAGTGTCGAAGCTTAGAGGGGGAACTAGAGAGTTAGCCTACATGATGTACAAAGAGAAGGAGGAGGAGGGATGAGGACGATATATATTTGATAGGAGAGAAAGAGCAAACCACACCAGGGCACCCACCAAACCAGACAAGATGGTTCTATATGTGAGGCAGCGTGATGGAATCAGACTCTCGTCAATTTTTGGGCATGTAGAGTTATTGGTCTCATCGTTAAGCTTGTTCACTTGTGTTTACTTGGATGAAAAAAATATCCATTTATCTTGAATACAAGTCGAGATATTTGCGAATGAAGGAGGCGGGAGTCACCTGTTTTCAGGGGTAAGATTAGTGAGAAAATGGCAGCCAAAGATTAGTTATTTCCTTAGCTTAAGACTCCGTGGTAACTGAAAATGTACTTTTTTGTGCCTTTAATCAACGTTTTTCAGTAAAATCCACACAGAAATGAGTTCTTTAATGGGCATGAAAGGTGTTGAGTCGAAAAACAAAAATTTGATAAAAATTCACAAACCAACAGAAAAATACAAGTTTCTTCACTTTGATTATTTTGACGAGAGCCTGATTCCACCACGTTGCCTCACATATTAAAGAGGTTGAGGGATTCAGAGCAAAGGGAGATGGTGGTCAATTTTTGAAATACGGATTCAAGATCTAATGATGTCTCTACAAGCACATGGTATGTACGCTGAAACACACACAAAAACAAAAACAAAACAATCAAACAAAGAAACAAAAAACCAAGACAAAAACCAAAAATATCCCAAAAATGAAAAGCAATTTTTAAAAACCACACAGCCAGACATGTAGGTGTTTTATGCCCCCTGACCATCATGATTTATTTTTATAGAGGCACCAGCCATCCATGTACAGGTGCTGTTTTAGCCAAAAAATAAATATTCACTTCTGTTGATTTATTGGTCATCGTCAGACATTGACAGAAGAGCTATTATGATTATTATTATTATTATTATTATTATTATTAT
>NW_004797574.1:310373-313819 GCF_000002075.1 Aplysia californica | reverse complement strand
TCTCTTCCTCTATCTCTACCATCTATCTGTTCCACTTCACTCTCTCTCTCTCTTTTCCCTCTCTCTGTGTTTTTCTCTCTCTTCTCTCTCTCTCTCACATTAGGCTCAGAACTCACCTGAAGAACTGTCCCATCCAATGTTTGTGCAATGAAGCCCATACCCACAGCAGCACAGCCGTATAGAACCACTTTGGAAAGAGAGAGAGAGATACCGAGTTTTAGTTCTAGTGTGTGTTTTACGGCACATCCTGCACAACTAGGTCTTACAAGTGCATCAGAATAAAGTATCATCTCCCTTTTTTGGGTAGTGTTTCACGGCGCTCGCACGGTCATATGAGCGCGAGGGACACATTAAACATTTTCAATTGGTAGGAAATTCTGAATTTTACCCCGGTGGCGGCCGAAGCCTACTCTTATCGATTTTGGACCACTGAGGGATATTTTACGTGAGCAACTTACACACGGGACCTCCAAAATTTTTTACCCTTGTCCGAGAAGGTTAGGTGTTGATCTTTCCTACCAGAAGATCAGGGGTGTGGCTGAAAGACAACAGTAAGGAGGAGCCAAGTAGTAGCAGTAGAAAGGCTGTAGAAAGAGTCAGGAGCCTAGAGGAGTGGGCAAAGGAGGTGAGGGGGTTGGGACAGAAAGTGGGGACGAAAGAAGACGACATAACATTTCTAGAGAGCAGAACAGTCAGTGAAAGGAAAACATTTTAGAAAAACAAATTTCCTTCGACGTCCTGATTCGAACCCAGTATCTATTGAATGAGAGGTGAATGCCTTAACCTCTAATCTACGAGAGCCCCTATCATCTCCTGCCCACAAACCTTTCTTCCATAACCATTAACAATGTCAGATCCAGTGGCTAAGTGAGTAGTGATTGTAAACTCAAAAGTGCTGTCAAGCAAGTGTCGGTGACACGAGGTTTAGGCGGGTGGTCACTTGGGTGTGTCCTTGAGCAAGACACGACAAACCTTGCTAAAATATAAAAAAACCAGGGTGCAATACAGTGGCGACGGGCAATGGCATAATATTTGTAAAATTATTGTGTATCGGTGTAATATTGTGTATTTATGAATGTATTTTTGTATGTATGCATTTCTAATTTGGTACTTATGTATATAGGTGTGCAGTTGCAACCCAAATTTTCTTAATGGGAAATTAATAAAATATTAATTTATTATTATTACTATCATTATCATTATTATTGTCCCCTCCTGCCTTCAGATGTTCCTTCCATTCCCATTAATTTTAACTCTTTATCTCCGAGGGGGGGGGGGGACCACTACGCCGGTTCCCTTTTGTGGTGCTAAATCTAAAAATGACAAAAACGTCATTAAATGGGTCATTAATTCGACACTAGTAAACCTATTTTGATAGTTCTTCATCTAATGAATGACCGTCTGGTATGAGAGACCTGTTTGCGGTAATTGCCGAAAAGTAATTTGATGTCGAAGTCGTCGTAAAGGAATGTGTCCGAGCCACTGACGGAGCCATTAAAGACGGAGGAAAGATGGTATCTCAAGAGGGTCGGGGAGAGAAAACAACCTGCGTGGAAAGCCAGACAAATATCCAACCAGCTGTTAACTGACACGATCAGCAGGCAGACCCTTTCATGGATCTTGGAAAGTAGGGAGTAGCAGGCTACAGGACTATTGTAATCCCATAGATGTACACTGTAGGCACTGCAGCCATTAAAAGGCCTTTTGAATAGGAAAATTCTGCCACCACAAAGAGATAATAGATAATAATAGTTTAAAAAGGGGTAACTCTATGAGTAATCCTCACATTGCGGGTGTGTAGGTTCAAGCCTCAACGTGATGTGTCCTTTGGAAAGGCATTTAACACGGATTTCGCGCTTGGCACGGTCCTTTCTGAGATGGACGTTACACTCGTAGGTCCCGCCTCTTAAATGACCTAACAGTGTTAAAAGGAGCTTTAAAACAAAACGAATTTCCAATTATTAATTTTTACCTGGGAGGAGCAGCTATGAGTACCGCCTTTGTTGATACCTATTCTCAAACCAAGTAGTTAAGTAAGTATGTAATCATAAACACTTTTATGATGATGATGATGATGATGATGATGATGATGATGATGATGATGATGATGATTTCTAAGAACCAAGTAACCACGTGAGTAAGTAAGTAACCATTAACACTATTATTATCATCATTGTCACAACCGTTATCGTTACCCAAAACCAATGATGATGATGATGATGATGATGATGATGATGATGATGATGATGATGATGATGATGATGATAATACTGATAACGATGATGATGATGATGATGATGATTACGACGTATAAGAACCAAGCAACCATGTAAGTAAGTAAGTAAGAAACCATTGACACTATCATTATCATGATAGTCACAACTGTTATAGTTACCCAAAACCTTGGTCAACCGTGTCTTGTTGGCCTCGCTCAGTCTGTGGTCAAGAGGTATCTTCAGGATATCCTCCCAGGTGATGGCTGCCAGGGCAGCTAGAGAAGACGACACGGAGCTGTGAAGGGAAAACAATTCAGGGTTTTTTTAGTAAAAGTTTTACGTCACTTCCGACACAATATGGTCTTTAAAGTCGTACCAACAAATAATTTCTGTTTCATTTTAGTAAGCGTTTTACGTCACTTGCAACACAATATGGTCTTAAAAGTCGTACCAACAAAGTATAGCAGTTTTGTTTCAGTAAAAGTTTTACGGCACTTGCAACACAATATGGTCTTAAAAGTCGTACCAACAAATTTTAGCAGTTTTGTTTTAGTAAGCGTTTTACGTCACTTGCAGCACAATATGGTCTTTAAAGTCGTACCAACAAATAATATCAGTTTTGTTTTAGTAAGCGTTTTACGAGCATTTGCTACAAAATAAGGTAATAAAATTCGTACTAACAATATTATAATAGCAGTTTGGTCTTAATAACAATTTTACGGCACTTGCTACACAATGAGGTAATAAATTATTTCGTACCAACAATTATAACAGCAGTTTAGTCTCAATAAGAATTTTACGGCACTTTCAAGACAATAAGGTAATAACAGTATCAAACATACCAGTTTTGTTTTAGTAAGCGTTTTACGGCACTTGCAACGCCATAAGGTGATATCAGAGACTAGGTTTGGGGTTTTTTTTGATAAGATGGATCGGAAAAGTAAAGTAAAGTAAAGTAAAATAAGATTTTTAAAAATAAATTATCAGTGTTTTGCGGCAATTGCAACACAGTATATGATATCAGTGCCTAAAATTACTTTTTTGTTTTAATACGAGTTTGGAGTTATTTTCTTCTCGTTTTGGTAAGTGTTTTACGGCGCTCACAGCTACATAAGGTCATACGTGCACGCGGGACACATTAAAGTGTAAGTGATTATATTATGAGCGTAAGTGTGTGTGTTTGAGTGTGTGTGTGTGTGTGTGTGTATGTGTGTGTGTGTGTGTGTGTGT
>NW_004797574.1:307590-308786 GCF_000002075.1 Aplysia californica | reverse complement strand
GAAGGGGTAGGCCCAGAGCAACACACACACACTCACACACACACATACACACACACACACACACACACATCCCCCCACACACATACACACACACAAAATTACAATTACAACAACAACAATAACAGCAACAACAACAACAACAATTACAACAACACCAACAGCAACAACAACAACAACAACAACAACAACAAAGCAACAACAACAACAAAACAACAACAACAACAAAAGCAACAACTATAATTACCTGATTAGGATTATCCACCATCTTCAGACCCAAAGGGTCACAGTTCTGAGAGGCGTAGTAAGAAAACATGACGATGCCGGAGAGACAGGTGATGATCACAAGTGTGAAAACTCCCAGAATGTTGAGGAAGATGGAACTGTGTGTGGAATAAACATATTATTTTTAGAACATTAATAAATAAACTTCATTGCTAATATATATATATATATATATAATACGTATATGTGAGGCAGCGTGGTGGAATCGGGCTCTCGTCAAAATAATCAAAGTGAAGAAACATGCATTTTTCCGCAGGTTTGTGAAGTTTTATCAATTTTTGTGTTTTTTGGCTCAACACCTTTCATGCCTATTAAAGAACTCATTTCTGGGTGGATTTTTATGAAAAACATTAATTGAAGGCACAAAAAATGTAAATGTTCAGATACCACGGACTCTTAAGCTAAGGAAATAACTAATCTTCTTTATTTGGATGGAAAAAAATATCCATTTATCTTGAATACAAGTCGAGACTTGTTTTTACCTCTGAAAACAGGTGACCCCACCTATTTCTTTCGCAAATATCTCGACTTGTATTCAAGATTAATGGATATTTCTTTTCATCCAAATAAAGACAAGTAAACAAACTTGAAAAAAAAATCAATTTATCTTGAATACAAGTCGAGAGTGGAATGCTGTGGAATGTTATGGTATGGTGTGTTATGTTAATATATCTTATCACATCTTATTTCATCTATGCTATGTTATCTATTCCATATTGTGTTATTTTCTCAACTCACGTGCGTGCCTTGGAGAGTGTAGACAGACTGGAATATCGCTGCACACTGGCTTGGTTAAGGCCGTATGTCGTCATCCACTGGAAACTTGCACCGAACACCAGACCCCAGACTGTGTGACGGACTGTAGGGTCAGGGCTCCAACTGTCTTATGGGAGGGGATTTCAGGGGGGGGGGGA
>NW_004797574.1:303970-305675 GCF_000002075.1 Aplysia californica | reverse complement strand
GAAAGTGAGTTTTTGGATGGAATGGAGGGGTGGTGGAGAGGGGGGAGGGGGAGAGGGGAAGGAAGAGGGAGCAGGGTGAGTGATGGGGAGGGGGGCCGAGAGGGAAGGGAGGAGGGAAGAGTAGGCGAATTTTGAAAATGAGGTTTTTGGGGGTAAGTGAGGGGGAGGGGAGGGGAGAATGGGGAATGAAGTGAAGGACGGAAAAGTGGAGTGAGGATGAAAGAGAAGGTTTATTGTGAAGTGGAGGGTTTTTTGGTGGGGGTGGTTAGGGGGACGGGAGGGGGAGGGGGTGTGTCGAGTGTGGTGGAGGAGGGAGAGGGGGAGGAAGAGGGATGATGGGGTACGAGGGGAAGGGAGGATGGTAGGGTAAGGAGAACGAGATAGGAGGCGAGAGGAGAGGAGAAGGGATCGGAGAAGGAAATGGGACCCCAATGAAGAGACTATTACAATTTAAGAGTATGTACACATGTCTAACCCTTCTGTATGGTGTGGATGCTGGACAATCACATTAGACAGTGAAAAAAATGGAAGCAACAGAAATGTGGTTTCTTAGAAGACTGCTGAGAATAACGTGGAAGGAAAAGAAGTTTAATGAGGTAGAACTTGATAAAGCTCATGTGAGACGTTCACTGTTAAAAACAATCAGGAAGCGACAAATGTTTTTGGGACACCTGAATAGACATAAAGGTCTTGCAAATCAAGCTCTCACAGGCAAAACTGAAGGCAAACGAGGAAGGGGTAGGCCCAGAGCAACCTACTTGGGGAACCTGAACAAATGGGTAGCGTGGAAAATCAGAAAGAGTATTCGAGCAAAGAAATGAATGGAGAACCCTGATAGCCGATGTCTGTTGCAGATTTGGCACTGGATGATGATGATGATTATGTAAACATGTTTAGAGCAAAACATGATACCTTGGCAGTGTCCGGTATAGTATAATTTGATATTTCAAGTCTATAAATAGAGCAAAGAGACAACATGTAGCGACCATAACAGTGCCTGGTCAATTATACTAGAATTAAGATTCAAATCAAAGTAGAGAGCAAAGAATAGCAGACATGACAGTGTCCGGTCTAGCATTATATAATAATTCAAGTCTATAATATTTTGGGAGCAAAAAAAATTGCGCTCATGATAGTACCCGTTCTAGAACATACGAGAAGCAAAAAACAACAACAAAACCCAACAATGACTGAAGTAGTGTTTAAAAAAAGATTGTGAAATTCACAAGGAACTTTCAAAAATAGGGGGCCTGTCCTCTAAAACAGAAGCATATCAGTAAACACAGCATTGATTAAGAACTGTGATTCTGAGTGTGGAAAGGCCATGGCAGTGCCCTGTCTAGTATGCTATAAATCATCATTTTGGGAGGCCATGACAGTGTTCAATCTAGGGTGTTATAAGTCTATGTGTTGTGTGGCCATGGCAGTGCCTTGTCTGCTATATTATAAGTCTATGTGTGGACAGGCCATGATAATGTCTGGTCTAGGATGTTATAAATCTATGTGTTGGGAGGCCATCCCAGTGCCAGTCTAGGATGTTATAAGTTTATGTGTGGACAGGCCATGACAGTGCTCTGTCTGATCTATTATATGTCTATGTGTTGGGAGGTCATTACAGTACCATGTCTCGTATATTGTAAGTTTACGTTTTTGGAGGCCATAGCAGTGTCCGATCTAGGTTGTCATAAGTCTATGTGTTGTGGGG
>NW_004797574.1:299901-301520 GCF_000002075.1 Aplysia californica | reverse complement strand
ATGTGTGTGTGTGTGTGTGTGTGTTTGTGTGTGTGTGTGTGTGTGTTTGTGTGTGTGTGTGTGTGTGTCTGTTTATGTATGTGTGTCTTGCTCTTTATCTTCCTCTGCTTTTTTTCCTCTCTCAATCTTTTCGTACAGTTATAATATTATGTAACAAAGTCGTTCAGACCATCAATATGTCGGTTTTTCTTTGTCTTCTTCTGCTCTTCTTTCCATCTATCTTTTGACCTAGTTATTTGTTCCAAATTTGTTTCGGTCATATGCGTGTATTGTTCTTTGTCTACCCCAGATCTCCCATCCCTCTATCTTTCCAAACAGCAGCAGTATATTTTGCCCATATGATATTATTTATGTAGTAAAAGAATCTCTATAACTGCATTTGTCTGTTTATATGTATACATAATATACAACTACATATTTATACATACATACACACACATACATACATACATGCCCCCACATCTACCTATCAATCTATCTATCTATCTATCTTTTTATCTATCTATCTATCGATCTATCGATCTATCTATCTATCTATCTATCTATCTATCTATCTATCTATATATCTATCTATCTATCTGTCTATCTATCTATCTATCTATCTATCTATCTATCTATCTATCTATCTATCTATCTATTTATCTATCTATCTATTTATCTATCTATCAAATACACATGACCACCCTGACAGGTAATCTAGCCAGCAGCGATCCACTTACCGGCTTCCAGAGCTGTAGCTGGGGCAAAAGACGCAATACCCATATAGAGGATCTGTAGAGAAACAGCAGGGTTTGTGAAATCTTGCGCTCGTCAAAATAATCAAAGTGAAGAAACTGGCATTTTTCGCTAGGTTTGTAAATTTTCAAAGAATTTTTGTTTTTTTGGCTCAACACCTTTCGTGCCTATTAAAGAACACACTTCTATGTCGGTTTTACTAGAACAATCGGAGACTAAAGGCACAAAAAAGTGAATTTTCAGTTTTTTACCGGCTCTCAAATTAAGGACATAATTCATCTTTTCGGTCATTTTCCCTCTAATTTTACCTCTGAAACCAGGTGACCCCCCACCTCCTTCATTGTTTTGTTTTTGTTTATAATGCCTTTACTATACTGTTAAAAATAACAGCAGAATTTCTATTAAGAGGAGCGGAGTTAAAGGGAAGTTTGTAACGCGGACTATTTTTTGCATACAAAGAGTGGATGTCAACGGAGAAGTCCAAAGGGGGAATCAGGCTTACTCTGCTCACCTCTCTAGCCTCAACAGCAGCACAAAGTTTGCTTCGACTATCAAGACACCCGGACATAGCAATTCACAAGAGAGTGACAAATATACAAAAGAAGTAGAGGAAAATGACGATAGTAAGGATGAGGAAAGAAAAAGAAGTAGGCCCCTCTATGTTGTTCCGGCACAGTATGAGCATGACGTTGATTAATCGGCCCATTTACAATTCTACTGTGCATAATGACGGCTAAAACAGCACCTGGACATGGATGGCTGGTACCTCTATAAATAAATCATTGATGGTCTGTGCATAATAACATGTCAATGTACCCCCATTGGGAATGGCCTAAAGACGCTTCAGTCAGTAGCACTGCCCGCGGGAGGGGGGGGGGGGGGGA
>NW_004797574.1:298514-299801 GCF_000002075.1 Aplysia californica | reverse complement strand
CGGGGGGGGGGGGGGGGGGGTTCAGCGATGACAAGATTGGCTTGGCACATAACAGGAACAGTATTCCGTATAATATTTTACGAAGAGTTAAGAGGTTGTACGCACCTGTGTGATGATCATGATGAACGTTCCAATAAGTCGAGTCAGTTTGGAGTTAAATCGTCTTTCCAAGTACTGAGAAAAAATAAGAATGCATAAAATATCTATCTATCTATCTATCTATCTATCTATCTATCTATCTATCTATCTATCTATCTATCTATCTATCTATCTATCTATCGATCTATCGATCTATCGATCTATCGATCTATCGATCTATCGATCTATCGATCTATCTATCTATCTATCTATCTATCTATCTATCTATCTATCTATCTATCTATTTATCTATATATCTATCTATCTATCTTCCCTCACGTTAAATGGTCGCTAATTCTAATTCTCTATGTCATAAAACTTTTTAAAAATCAATAGTATCTTACAAGGTAAAGAGAGAAAATATATCACTTCCCCTCATTCTTTTAAGTGTGTGCTACTCTCTGATAACACCTCTGATGGGCAGCATTTGTTTGATCGAACTGTGTAAAACTGTAATCTAATCTACTCTAATCTAATCGAATCGAATCGAATCGAATCGAATCTATTCTAATTCAATCTAACTTGATATAATCGAATCGAATCGAATTTCACCAACACCACAAACAGTTTACTGTACCTCGAATGCGCTGGTCATCTTGAGAGGGTAGAGCAGTGGGACAAACAGGAAGACAGCAATAAATATGCCGAGAACGGTGCCGAGTAGAGACACAATATACTCAGCACCCTGTGGGGACGAGGCATAATTTGTGACTCTCTTTCAATTTGGTTTTGTTTTGTTTGGCTTTTTTCTGCGTTTGTTTCTTCCGGGTTTTTTGTTGTTGTTTGTTTGTTTGTTTGCTTATTTTTGTAATTGTTTGTTTGGGTTCTTTTTGTTTTGCTTTTTAGGTGGGGAAGGGGGGGGGTTGGAAAGGGAGGGGGTGACCTTTATTCATTCAATGAGCACAAGCTATTTTGTAGACTAGAGTCAAACCTGCTCTTTACGGCCATCTGTACAAGACAATCACTTAGACAAATGGCCACTATCAATTTCCTGCAGTGTGTATTTTTATAGCATTATAACGACACTGTGTACGACAGTCAATAAAGGAAATTAATGTGCTCTTTTCTTATTTCACTTAAAAGTCTTTCTCTCCCCCCCTCTCTCTCTCTCTCTCTCTCTCTCTCTCTCTCTCTCTCTCTCTCTCTCTC
>NW_004797574.1:292128-297128 GCF_000002075.1 Aplysia californica | reverse complement strand
TTTGTGGAGGGGGGAGGGGAGTAATTAACCAACAAAATAGCAGGTTATGGAGATCATTAGTATAAGACTTTTTAAAAGTCCTTGCATCAGCACTCACCTGCCTGTACATCTCTGCCGGAGTGCCCAGAATCAAGATGGCGGACATGAAGGAGACGAGGATGGAGATGGAGACAGGGATGATGCCCAGACTACGGCTAGCCATCAGGTAGTCTCCTGGAGAATACACACACAGGAGAATCACACACAATTGTACACGCGGAACTGTGCGTGGTGTTTTCAGAGTTTTACGGCACTTTCGACATAATTAGGTCGTATTATATTATGTGTCGAAGATGAGAGGTGTTGAGCAGAGATGTTGCCAGGGAGTTTGGTTCAGTTTGTGTTAGAGTTGTACGGCATTTGCAGCACGTCTAGGTCATAAGTGCTGAAGATAACAGGTTTTGAGAGGTGTTACTACAGAGTTTGGTCTTGTTTACGAAAGAGTTTTACTGCATTTGCAACACAAATAGGTCACAAGAGCTGAAAATGAGAGGTGTTGAGAGGTGTTTCTACAGAGGTTGGTTAATAATAAGAGTTTTACGGAATGTGCAACACAATTAGGTCATATAAATGTTGAAGATGAGAGGTGTTATAAAGGAGTACACACAGTTATACAGGACCAATTATGCTTGTTTTTTCCAGTGTTTTACGGTACTTTTGACAAATTTAAGCCGTATAAGAGCCGAAGATTATATGTGTTATAACATGTGTGGTCTCTTTCTCTCTTCCTTTTTTGTGTTTGTAACTCTATTGTACTACCTCTAATCTTCGACATGTATATAGCTAGAAAGATATGTGGACATACTGACATACCGACAGACAGACAGACAGACAGACAGACAGACAGACAGACAGACAGACAGACAGACGGACTTTGTATAACAGGTTTTGTGTCCCATTTACGAATATGTTTAGCGCAGACAAATAACTGTCTTTCTCTTTCTCTCTGTTCCGTTACCGTTCCAAAGGCCACTTTCCTGCAAACGCTGCATGTGTTTTCATACAGGTTTAAAAACTGGGGCTTTGGTTGGAGTGCATGTTCAGCTGACCTGAGAAGAGGGGAAGGGGTAGTTCTTTTTTTTCTCCACTTTTCCACTATTTTGTTACGGAAGGAGGTTGGGGGTGCTCGTTAGTTGTTTCTGTTAATGTCGACGTGGGTTTTTTTCTTCATGAAGGGTTTGTTTTTTTAAAATTGCGACAAAATTTTAATCATTTGAAGCCGGACTTCGACACTGCTTTCCGGAGTAAACCTGACATGAGAAAAATGCAATGTCAATGAAAAAAGACACAGCTATTCGATAAAGATTTACCCAACAAGAGGATCTAGCTCGGGTTTTCTACTCGCAACGGTGAAGGGTCTAACAGAATCACCATAGACGCCGGTAAGGTAGATTTGAACTGTTTCCTGAGCGAAAGACGAGAGGTGTTGGTGGAGTTTAGAATGGCGGATGAATCGAATTTTAAAAAACAAAATATTTAGGGGAGTGGGGTGGGGATCTTTAAATGGGGGGGGGGGGGAGGTGGAGGATGGGGGAGGGTGTGTGTTTATGTGTGTGTGCGAGGGGTGGGGTGGGTGGGATATCTGAGAAGATGGTGGAGGAATATGGGTGGTAACAGGTTTGGACGAGGGTGTTTTAAAATGCTATCAGCGCAAATAGAGTCTTTCTTATTTAACCTTCTAAAATTTTTGGACGAGGGTGTTTTAAAATGCTAACAGCGCAAATAGAGTCTTTCTTATTTAACCTTCTAACATTTTGTTAGCTGAAAAGAAGGCCTAACAAAAGCTCTGATTTATGGACATATAACTAATGCCATCAAGGCTAGGTACTTGCTCAGCACAGTCATCCCCGTTTCTCCGCCCAAAATTCACCAGAATCGATACTTACCCTAACCGTGTGGGGTTTTAAGCTCTGTTTTTTTCTTTTTTTGCTCTTATTTTTCAATTATCTCCATAACCGTCCTAACCGCTGTAAGGGGAAATTTGAGGAAGAATAGGGCGGATAGCGATTCCCACACTCTAGGGAAATTGAAGGAGAAGGAGATCCAAAGAGGAGAGGGGCAACACAGCCATCTGTGCGGACCAGTTCGACGGATCTCCAACCAGATTATGATGGAGACTATAAGTAGACAGACCCTGGGAAGGATCCTGAAGACGGGAGGGGGGGGGGAGCAGAGATGGACATGTTCCGACTGCAGTGACCCCAACACAGTGGACAAGTAAGACAAGTAAGTAAGTAAGATACTTACCCTGTGACTCCTGCCTCCGTTGACGAAAAGCAAAAAAGACTCCGATACTCATAGACACCCCCAGCATTGCGGCGAATACCACATAGTCCCATGCCGTGAAATCGTTGCGAACTTGCACCATTGTGGGCACGTTCTTGTTTAACGGCTCAAATTATCTACCTATAATATTATTATTATTCTCTGCCCACCTTCGTGATAAACAGATTTTTCCCCTCCCCTGTTCAGCCGGCATAAAACTTCATTTGTTTCTTGTTCAAATGTTCAAAACTTTTTCTACATGTATCACAAGGATTGTTTTCTTCCAAGTCTCTCTTCAGCTAGATCCAGCAATAAATTATCCTCTGGGGTCTAAAAATTCAGGAGGTCTGCGCCAAAGAGCTTAAAACAAATGGAGCCTCCTCTCTCTCTCTTCGGGTGTCTAAACTCGAGAACTTTGGTGTTTCTTTTTATAGAATCTTATAGGGCTGGACCACGTTGTGGGGGTGGGTGTGCAGGGTGGGGGGGATGCACCCAAAGAAGAGGGGATGGCCCTGGGAGGAAAGATGTGGGGCGGGCCTTGGGAAGGGACAAAGGAGAAAGGGAAAAATTAAATAAAAGAGAGAGAGAGAGAGAGAGAGGGGAGAGAGAGAGAGAGAGAGAGAGAGAGAGAGAGAGAGAGAGAGAGAGAGAGAGAGAGAGAGAGAGAGAGAGAGAGAGAGAGATTGTGATCAACTGACGGAATGATGCATAGAATTACAGGGAGAAAAAAATTAAATGTTTGTGTATGATACGGACCGTTCAATTATTTAAGAGTTCTATGTTATAGTTAGTTTAAAAAATAAGAAGATCGTCAATGTAAGAAGAAAACTTGACAAAGTAACATAAAATTATTAAATATACCAAATTATAAAGATAATCTTTCAAGACGCTAAAAGTAAAAGATTTAATTATGATACAAAATAGTGAAAGATGCCTATTTTCAACCCAAATTAGGATATAACTGCAATGATTCTAGGAGTGTGCCATAACTAGCTTTATGTATAAAGAAAAGCGAACACAAAAGAGGGTCGATGCCAGCTTTATCTGCTTGCTAACAGTATTATGTCTTGGTCTATTAATGATAGTAGGTCTATTATTGATTACAATAATTTTGTTTCCTGTATTTCACACAGTGGAGCACACAATAATTTCAAATATTTTAAAAAAGAGATAACAGCACCTTTGGACTTTTCGAATGAGATCAAAACCTACTATTATTGATGTAGGAATCTGTTAGTTTGTTTCGTTTCGTTCCTCTGTCCTTATTAATGAAGCAATCACTCAGCAGCCGTTCATGGTGATGGGCAATCATGTTGACATACTAATAATATTATTCTACATGCCTCCCTGATAATTAAAATTTGATGGACATTGGTAACCTATGAGGCGGCCTTGTTGGCTCTACCTAACGAATCATGCCTTGGCTTTAAGCTCGGGCGGTAGGCTCTTACTCTTATTGCGAGTTCGATGTTCGGCAAAATCAAAGACGTCAAGGAGCTCACACATGGGCGTTGTCCCTTTGTCGTAAAACTTGCGTCTGGAGCAAACTTGTACCTTGCATTGAGAGTTAGAGCAGAGATGAGATCGCGTGCATGAGCGTGGATGACCTTCGAAGGTGGTTGGGGTTTTTTTGTTCAGTATAGTATGATATGGAAAGCAGCGTTTTTTAGTCCCTTCACACTTCAAAGGGGGATAATTTATCTTAGAGATGACTCTTGTGTTGTAAAATATTTTGATACTTTGTTTGGTTTTGTTTTTTTTATAGCGGAATCTTAATTAAGTGAATCAGAATTATGGATTGTGGGATCTTAGGTGAAGACTATAACTATACCCCAGGTTGGCCTTGACAGGCAGGGCTGGAGCCAGCCTCTTATAAATGTTAATGATCTAAATTATGTCGCTGGGGGCATAAAACACTTTCATTCAAATTTTTAAAAATCGAAAACAACACATGTGAAAACTTCTGTCCACTTCAGCATCATATCGGTTCTTACACTTAAACATAAAACAGGTGGAAGGAATTTTTACTAATTGACTTGCCTAATCTCAAGGAGCTCGGAATAAAACCTTCTTTCTAATTATTATCTAGATTTCAGTGCGTGAGACGGGCAGCGCACAGTGCAGGTAGACCATAGTTCCGCTGCGGGAGAGGGCTCCTATCAATCGTGCGGTGCCGCCCACAGAGCATTCCCCATTATTGTAACCTCCTTGGTCAGCGTATCTTCTTCAAGTTTATTTCTTTACCTGCAGAGCAGTATTTGCATTTTGTTGGTTGGTTGTTTATTGTTGTTGTTTTTTCGAATGGGCTCAGAATTTTATTATATCTATTACGTGCTTGAGCCTGATTTAAAAAAATGTAATACGACGCTGCCCTGAAAGCTAAACAAATATGTGCTGGTAAATCTCAGGGAAGATGTTTTGTATAAAACTCTTATGTCAAGAGGATTGCTTCTTGTAACAGAAGTTACCGATCTTTTTAAAAGTTTGGTCTGTATAATTTTCCTTGCAATAATCAAAACAAAACAATTGTTTTTGTGCCCTTGTTTGGGTTTGTTTTTGTTTGTTAGTTGTTGTTTTTTGTTGTTTGTTTGTGTTTTTTTTAATTGGGGTGTCTGTAATTAAGTGGTTGAAGCTTGCAATGCCTTATTTGTTTTGGGGACTTTAAAAAATTTGTTTTCCGTTTGTTTATATATATA
>NW_004797574.1:283734-291831 GCF_000002075.1 Aplysia californica | reverse complement strand
AGAGAGAGAGAGAGAGAGAGAGAGAGAGAGAGAGAGAGAGAGAGAGAGAGAGAGAGAGAGAGAGAGAGAGAGAGAGAGAGAGAGAGAGAATATATTATACCAGATTAGGATTATCTACCATCGTCTTACTTTAAATAAGTGCAAAATCATCTGTCGTGTCTGACATGACAACGATTCAACAGAGAACTTAAGTGAGAATGGACACCCCAGTTTTCAGAAGTGGGTCAAGGAAGTTCCCAAACTGAAGAAGGGCTAAAGTTTTGTGGGGCTTTTTTCGTTTCGTTTTTCTTACGGGGAAAAAGGGGGAAGGGAGTGGGAGGTTCCTCGGAAAAGTGGATAGTGAGTTCTAGCTCGCAAGCCATGTCAATCAAGTGCCAGTAGCCCGTGGATTAGATTGAGTGTGTCCTTGAGCAATACACGATAATACAGGCGAAAAAACAAACACTTAAGTTAAACCAGGGGACTGCACAAAGACGGTACACACTGGCTTGTTCGAAAAACAGTCTGTGTTAGCGTACTTTAATATTTGGCGTCCTATTTCTATATGCATATAAATAATAAATTCGCTAGCCGCGTGATTCAACCGCCTAAGTGAAACAATTTTCGAAAATCACTTTTTGATACCGTTGTATAGTACAGCCCATGATACACATTACGTTGAAATTTCGAGTTTGAAAGGTTACTGCAAAGTGTTCCAATCCGTTAGTAAATCAATCGCCCATATCACACAGTCCTCAATTTCCACCTGATTCAACCGCCCAAGTGCCAGTTTTGCAGCCCTGTGGCAAATAGGCGGTTGAATCACGCAGATTCTGAGGCTTGTTGATGTGTCACGTATGCGGCGTGACCCACACGACTGTGCCCTTTGTGAAAACAGACTAGCGGGTAACATCAAAACAACTTTTGCTAACTTCGACTCAGATCAAACCCTATCGATGGCCAGACGAATTTGTCAAGGCAGTTTACGTAATCTGTTACTAGGTTTGGTAGTGTAGTTGATAAAAGGAAAGATTGCATCAAATAATGTTAAACTGAATTGGCCACGTCGGTAAATTGTGTCGAAAGCTACTGGAAAAATGAATCTTTTTAATTAAAACTGTTTTAGGCCGTAACGGCACATACTGTGTTGTTTCCGCCGATCGCCACCCGCCGGAGCGACACATACTATGTCATTGTTATTTCCTTATTCAAAGACGTCGTTAAACCGATCCTAGTTTTCTCCGATCGGTTTAGCGTGGGTCAAAGGGCACATCCGCCATTTGCAAAGAAATAGCGGGGCTTTTCAATTGTTTACAGTGTTTTGGGGCGAGTTTTGAGCTTTGTTTTGCTTTGGAGTTGTGTGTCGTTTCTGAAATCTTCACCATGCCGAAGTATAAGCCTTTTGCGTCGCCAGGGAAACTCGTGGTAAGGCAAACTACTCAGAAAGCAAATGAATTATTGAGAGAACTTGTCGATAGCAGAGATTTAGGAGTAGAAAGTAGTCAACCTGATTTCATTTTTCGCTTTTTTAATGTCGTAATGTTATGTAACTCTTCAAAACTTACACATTTTCCTTTGAATTTCAACATTTTAAAACTAATCTTCAATGCCCATAACAATGATGTAGGTGCGGTTCGTACATAGAGCACGTCGTGCAGTGCCACCAAAAAATTGTTAATGTTCTATTGCACCTACAATAATAAAATAAAAGAAGCCAGAAAAAAACACTAGCCAAATATTATTTCAAAACAAGGTCCTTACTGGCGCCATAACTGTCATTTCTGTGTCTATAGTGCGTAAAACATCTACTATGCCATGCCAAAGTCCACGCGCTTTAGCTAAACATAATAGGATATATTCAACAGGGTAACCTGACCTATAAATCGCCCTTGTGGATAACCCAAGGGATGACGACACTCGTAGCGAGTTTGGCGGTACATTAATATTAATAAGACGGCACATCTCAAATGTGTTCCTTCCGAACAGTGCCGAAACATAGCCCACAGAAGGCAGTCTAAAAATAAACGAGATAGACCGTACGCTATTCTTTACCAATATTATGTGAGCCCCGGAGCAATCCAGCGGAGTGCTCAAGTGAATTGTGATTGGTTCATTGTCTGTCTTTCCACTATTTTAAGTGACTCTGTGACCATGAACCAGAGGGAGGCGAAGTTGATCGTCCTATGAGTGGTGCCTTTGAATGGTTTTGTAGTGAAGTAGTGAAAGTTATTATTTGAGTGTTCAGTTCCTATACAGGATGAACGAAATTGATGTTTACCTAACAAACCAATTTAGCACTAGAAATCAAAGCGACAAGTAAAAAGAATGGAAATAAAAGCGCGAGGTCCTCCCTCACCAACACAAAGATCCTACAATTATACATCTTCTCTTTTATTATGCCCTTGACTATCTTCAACATGCGATAGCTTAATTGTGCATGTCCACTTTTAAGCCCAACGAGCCGCCCTTGCAATGATGTATAATATGTCCACATTGCTAACATGAAAACATATCAAAAACACAAAAGAAAATAACAAATGTGATTTCCCTTGGTCAGCCATGATTCAATTCCTGTGAATCCAGGGTAAACAATACAGGTCTATAAGAGTTTTAAAAGTCTTTGATTGACAGCTGAGGGGTGCTTATACATTTTGTACACCTATTGGAAAATAGTTTTATCGCAAATAAGTGTGTGCCTCTTGTTGTGTCTGTCATGTACCATTCTTGAATCATTGATTAGTTCAAACAGTGCCGGGTAGATGATGCTTAATTTGTGAGGCAGCTTGCTGGAATCAGAATCTCGTCAATTTTTGGGCATGTAGAGTTATTGGTATCATCTTAAAGCTTGTTCACTTGTCGTTATTTGGATGAAAATAGTATCCATGTATCTTGAATACAAGTCGAGATATTTACAAAAGAAGGAGGTGGAGGTCACCTGTTTTCAGAGGTAAAATTAATGAGAAAATAGCTGCCAAAGGTTAGTTATTTCCTTAGCTTAAGAGTCCGCGGTAACTGAAAATTTACATTTTATGTGTCTTTAATCAACTTTTTTCAGAAAAATGCACACAGAAATTAGTTCTTTAATGGGCATAAAAGGTGTTGAGCCAACAAAACAACAATATTTTTAAAAATCACAAACCTGGGGAAAAATGCAAGTTTCTTCATTTTGGTTATTTTGACGAGAGCCTGATTCCACCACGCTGCCTCACATTTGTCACTGGAAAAAAAAGCCACTCATAAACATATTATTATACCCCCGGAACATTCTCTCTTCAACAAACTATCAGTTTTCACCTTTATGCAAAACATTGAGTTTGTACACAACTGCCCTATTATTCATGACCTTTGCAAAGGTAGTTTACAGGACTTGGAGATGGGAGCTCCACGATTGTCATATTACCAGAGAACAGAAGAGGATAAGCAATTTTGTGACAAGTAATTCTTTAACAAACTTGACGACATTGATTTCCTATTACTGCAGACAGAATACAGGCAAAATCTATCTTGACCAACACTTTCTAAGCCTTGGAGGCTTTTATTGGGAGTACCAAAGAAAATGTGAAGATTCACACATTGTCCCAGACGACTTTAGAGAGTAAAAAAAGAGCAACCTGTTGTTGCATGTATGTTGGAAGGATCAATGTGAAGTATGCAAGATAGGAGAAAGAATCTAACAAGAAGCTTGCATAAAACCAAGTGGATGGGACCAGATTATGTCTAGGATGCATGGACTTGGAAGCGAATTTGTTAGTATGTCGTTGAACACATCTGCTGCATTATATCATAACAGAACCAAATTAGCAGTCTATATTCTTTAGAATTTTGTAACCAAAGATGTGAAGTGTTACGTTTGGCATGAAGGAGAACGACCATTGATTGCCAAGGAATTCTCTTCTTGTGTCCGTGACGTCCTGGAGGAGCCTACTGACAATAAATGCAAGGTTCATTTTATATAGTGATGGCTGTACTTATCAGACCACAACGCTTCCTTGCCAAATGCAATCAGCGACATTTGTACTAGATAGGACAAAACTGTTGAACTCAAATACTTTGGGGAAAAAAACCCGCAAATATAAGTGGACAGCACACACAGTGTAAAAGAAATGTTCATGAAAATGACATGGTTTATGTGCTCATGGATGACCTTGAACTTTTTTAAGAGAGCAAGACAATACTCCCCCACCCTCTTTTTTTTTGGGGGGGGGTGTTTGATTTCTTGATCATTCAGACCTGGCTGAAACAACAAAACAACAAAAAACAAAAAACAAAAACCCGTTGTCACAAACGTTCATTGCCTTTGATAACACTGAACAAACAAAAACATACAGTACAAATTGAACGTTAAGATGAGTTGTCTTAATTACCAACTCCATGAGGACAAAAATGGTCCTGCCCCAGAAACCCAACCAAATAACTGAAGTTAGTTACTCTTAACTTTATAAGCACTCTTAAAACTATTGTGATTTGCTTTTGTCGATAACTCAAACGACCAAGCGACCATTGGCGCTCGTCAAGTGGCCTAGATTAACGTGATTCAAACGCCAAGATGCCGTCATAATGTCACTTAGCCAGATTTTGGTAGGTGTAAACCGCCTATATCCAGTAACTTATGTATGAAAGCTTTTCTTTTTTTAAAGTTAGTTACAGACCATCATCCTAGGTCGTATTATATCATACATCTGATTTTCAGATACATAGGTACGAGCAAAAGGAAATAAAACAGTTTCTTGCTTCTCCTGAAAATTGTGTCTCTTGGCACTTAGGCGGTTGAAAAACGCTGTAGGCTGTGGGGGTCTTTTCAAGACGGTCTACGAAGCTGGCTAGTTCTTGCTCTTGTCCTGCAAGGCCGTCTATATCGTCAGCAAAATGTAAGTTACTTATCGACGTGCCCCCAATACTGACTGTTCCTTCGTGATCTCCACGTGCGTCTGTCATGATCCTCTCCAAGAAAATGTTGAAAAGAGTGGGTGAGAGCAGACAACCCTGGCGTACTCACACTGTTGTTCGGAACCATTTCCCAATGTTTTTGTTGAACAAGACAGCGCTCGTAGCTGTGTTGTTGAATAGCTTTTCTATGACTTTGATCAAGTTGGCGTTGATGTTGTATAAGTTCAAGGTTGCCCACAAAGCTTCCTGCGTACTTCTCCTGTAGCCGTATCAACATAGCTGCAAGCTGTCTTTTCTTGATTTCTCTCCGTTCTTCAATAGTATTCCAAGTTCCTTGCTGTATCCATTCTTTGCTTGCATTATTTTTCTTGACACTTAGACATGTCTTACTGCTCTCTGTGTAGGCCTCAACAATATGCTTGCATTGGGTATTGACTTCATCTGTATTAGGGGTTGTTTCTTCCAAGTCTTGGAGAGCTTGAAATCGATTCTTTAGTTCTAGTCGGAAGGCAGATCTCACATGGCCATCACTGAGCTTGTGAACATTAAATCGTGTCTTTGTCGCCTCCCTGGTGAATGTTTTCTTCAGCTTGAGTTTTATTCTTGCCGTCACTAAATGGGGATCGCTGCCGACATCTGCTTCTCTTTTGACTTTCACATCCTGTAGGGAACGTCTCCACATTTCTCCTATCATAAGGTGGTCAATCTGGTTCTTGTCCCAGCCATTTGAATATAATTCCAGGTCAGTTTGTGGGTTGTACGGTGTGGGAAGAGGTTTCCACCTATCACCAAGTTGTTCAATGCACAGAAATCCACTAGTCATTTCCCGTTCTCATTTCTTGTACCCGTACCATGTTGTCCCATCGTTCTCTCATAGTTGGTGTTGTCCTCCTACTTTAGCATTCAGATCGCCCATTACAACCATAAGGTCGTGACGAGGTATATCTGTCAATTCCTTCTGTAGCTGTTCATAAAAATAGTCCTTGCTTTCATCTTCACTGTCGTTTGTAGGGTCGCAACATTGGAGGATGTTTGTGCTGGTGTGCTTTCCCTTCAGTCTCAGTGTCATCACTCTGCTGTTGATCGGTTTCCACTCCATGAGGCATTGCTCAAGTCCCTTTTTTAGGATGATAGCTACACCTTCCCTATGTCTGTCGTCTTCTCTGCCGGAATAGATCAGGGTTTCTCCAGTTGCTGTTCTCAGCCTGTCGGATCCTGTCCAGTGACTTTCATTTATACCCAGAGCGTGCAATCCATCTCTTCATCTCTGCCGTTACTTGTGCCAACTTACCAGTTTCATACATTTTCCTTATTTTCCACAGTCCTATGATAAGTTTTGTCTTTGCGGTGTTCAGGTCCTCCATCTTCCTGCAAACAGCTTCCTTGCGGCTTTCACTGCCAGCATTCATACGAGTCCCAAGGGACTCTGAAGGTCCATCACACACAGAAATATGGTGTCTCTTTGTTGCTGTTTCCGTAACATATGCTTTTTACCAGTCTGGGTTGTTAGCCCTGAGATGAACCTCCGGAACCTGGAGGGCCGGTGGATCACGCTTCGTCTGACCTCTACCCGTCGACCTGTCTGGCATGGATGGCCCTACCAGGAGCATAAGCTCCAGCCAGCGTAGCTCTTAGTCACTGAGGCATACCAGCTCTCTAACCACAACAAGGTAGTGATCCACTAGAGAGATTACGTAGTTTTGGCCGCCGTTAAAGACTTACTCAAAAATTTAAAAAATTATAAAGATAGAAACAAACTTGAAACTTAAAAACTTGATGGGCGTCGAACTCCAAGACTCGGAGTCTTTGTGTTTGTACGTTTGTTTGTACGTTTGTTTGTTCGTTTCGTCGTAGTTTGATTTTTGTTTGGTGTGTTTTATTTGTTTGTTACTGGTGTTGCTTTTCCTTTCTTGGTTCTAATGGTTTTGAAAGATAATAATTATAAAAATAATAATAATAATAATAATAATAATAATAGATAGCATTTGTATAGCGCAAATCCCCGCTCAACAGCAGGTTCTATGCACTTTACACTATATTATTACCCCAGCAGACCATAGAACACTCCGAAACAATCTCAGCTTCCCGGGAAGCATACAGTGCAAGCAGCTGATTAAGCGCTCAAACACTAACATACTGACAAGATCTTTCGCTGTCTATAGCCGGGTACCCATTCCCACCTGGGTGAAGTGAGGAAAAAAATTCGTGTAAAGTGCCTTTCCCAAGGACACAACGTTGGGTCCCTGACGGGATTCGAACCCCCGACCTTACGGTTGCGAGTCCGAGAGCTTAACCACTAGGCCACCGACGCCATTTCTTGTACCCGTACCATGTTGCTCCATCGTTCTCTCATAGTTGGTGTTGTCCTCTCCTACTTTAGCATTCAGATCGCCCATTACAACCATAAGGTCGTGACGAGGTGTTAATCTCATAGAATTATGCCCCCCCCCCCCCCATTAAGGTGGTGCCACTGACCGAAGTATCCTGAGGCCATTCCCAAAAGGGGGAGGTGGGGGGATGGGGTGGCGGGGACATTTCTCGTTCTTATCAACAGTAGAATTGTAAATGGGCTGATTCAACAATGTCACGCTTTTTACTGTGCTTGAACTAAAACAGAGAACAGCTGTTTTTTCTTTCCTAATCCTTACTATCGTGTCACTTTCCTTCATTTCTTTCATATGTTGGTCACACTCTTGTGACCCGCTATTTCCGGGGTGCCTTGATAGTCGAAGCAGACTTTGTGCTGTTGAAGCTAGAGAGGAGAGCAGAGAAAGTCTGATTCCCTCAAAGGACTTCTCTATTGACATCCAGCTCACATGACCTTATGCAGTAACGAGTTCCATAAAACCTCTACTAAGAAAAAAAAGAATTATGAACAGATCCAAAAAGAGCTAAAAGTGAATCTCACTTTCCAAATCGGTCATAAAACCTACTTCCTAACCCCTATCCTTTAAAATCGGTGCTTTTACCAGATGTAAACATGTAAACGCGACAGTGGAAAAGGCAAGCTATAAAGTGGTTCGTCATGACTGCGTGCTATTTCCTGATAATGTGTACTTTATTTTCTTTGTCTTTCTCTCTTGTCTTTTACTTCTTCATCCTTATCTTTGTCATCTTCCTACCCCTCCTACTCCTTCTATTTTTCTTCTTCTTCTTCATTTTTTTCTTCTTTTTTTTTTTCTTCTTCTTCTTCTTCTTCTTCTTCTTCTTCTTCTTCTTCTTCTTCTTCTT
>NW_004797574.1:279004-283447 GCF_000002075.1 Aplysia californica | reverse complement strand
TCTTCTTCTTCTTCTTCTTCTTCTTCTTCTTCTTCTTTCTTTCTTTCTTTCTTTCTTTCTTTCTTTCTATTTGTTTTATTCTTCCACTAAAACGTGTCTTCACTTTTAGTAATCTAAACAAAGAAATGTTGGCCCCTTTTCTGAAAGATTTTATCATTTAGATGTCTAAACCCTGTCATTCTCCCCTCTCCAGTCCCCTCCCACTTCACCCCCTCCCTTTTTTCATTCTATTTCCCCCCAACCTTTCCCCCTTTCCTCCTGCCTTCACCTATTCTCCTCTCCTACTTCACACTTGTTTCTATCGGAGATGGGCGTTGAATTCGGAGAACCCAACTCTTTTAGACCTTACGGTTTAGAAAGACGTGCTAACCTCATAAGATTCAGCAGTTCATCAAAAGGCAGAAGCTATATCAATCTTTCAATATTTACAGAACAACAAACCTAATGTCAATACTTTCTTTTACATCTAAGTGATATGAACACTCCCCGTAAAGAAAAGCTCTGACCTTTAAAATTCCATGTCGTTCGTGATATAATGTATTTGTATAAAACACTAACATATCATTTCGAAGAGCATACCCTTGGGCGAAAAGTGGGTCAAAAGAGCTAACGGTAGATAACGGACAATGTGGGCCGAGAATGGCACGACAATGACTGGAGAAAGTGTGACAAAGTACATGGTGGCTGGCAGCTAGCGATCGTAGGCAGTGCGTTGTGAGTCATTGTTAGTCAACCTCTGACACAGAGATGACACTTTCAACTCGTATCAGGGTATGTGTGTCTCATCTGTGTCTCCTGCTCCTCTTTTTCTTCTTTGTTTAGTTTTGATTTGTAGTTCTTGTTGTTCTTGTTATTCTTGTTCTTGTTCTTCTCGTTGTTCTTGTTCTTAATCATCTTGTTGTTATTGTTTTTCTTCTTCTTCTTCTTCTTCTTCTTCTTCTTCTTCTTCTTCTTCTTCTTCTTTGCACCTCGAATCCTGTTCATAAACCGGCGATTTGGTGAAAGTAGTTTCAATAAAATAATGCACCTTTTTGAGTTTTGATTTAACTGATTGTGAAAAAAAGACAAAAAACAACCTATTTGCCTTTAAAGTTTTTTTTGAATATATTATCCCCTTTTGAAATCAATGTACCTCTTTATATATTTTTTAAAATAATGATAATAATAATAAATAGCATTTGTATAGCGCATATCCCCGCTCAACAGCAGGCTCTATGCGCTTTACACTAAAGCTCAATGACACATCAAAGTCAAAGCGAGAAATGGATAAAGTTTAGTCTGCACAAATGTCTTTGCTAGTGGTAAGGCTGCCGGACTCGTAATTGTGAGTTTGCGTGTTCGGGGGTTCGAGGCACGACGTTGTGTTCTTGGGAAAGGCACCTTACACGAATTTTCCTCACTTCACCCAGGTGAGAATGGGTACCCGGACATAGTGAAAGATTTTGTCAGTATGCTAGTTTTGTATCGCCAATAAAAGGCTGCTTGCACTGTATTCTTCCCAGGAAGTTGAAGCTGTTTCAGAATGCTCTCAGATCTGTTGGGGTAATAGTATAGATTGTGAAGCTCATAGATTTTGCTGTTGAGCCTGGATTTTGCGCTATGCAAATGCTATCTATTATTATTAAGACACAATTACATTTTGTAAGTTGCAACTTGGCATGCAGAAAATTGAATAGACTATAACTGAAACATAGAGAGTGTTGTTAGTTGTTGTTGTTTTTTTTTTTATATAAGTAGAGTTTTACGGTGCTAGCAATTGCATAAGGTCATATGAGCGCAAAGGGGTGGATGTCAACAGAGAAGTCCTTACAGGGAATCAGACACAACACAGAGTCTGCTTCGACTATCAAGGAACCCCGTAAATAGCGGGCCACAAGAGTGTGACAAAAATACAAAAGAAGTAGAGGGGAAAATGACGACAGTAAGGATTAAGAAAGAAAAAGCAGCAGTTCCCTGTCGTAGGTCGGGCACTGTTATGAGCATGACATTGATGAATCTGCCCATTCACAACTACAATTTTACAGTGCATGAGAACTGAAGATTGCAATGCCCCCCCACCCCCCCCCCCCCCCCACCCTTTAAGAATGGCCTAAAGACAATTCGGTCAGTAGCACCCCCCCCCCCCCCGGGGTGAAAGAGTCGGAAACCAACGCCCAGGCACACTTTTTAAAAAAATAGGGGGAGTTAGGAGAAAGTAGGCTTTATCCAGCTGTTCAGATCACAGCTTGGCCTGGATAACGTTTACTCTGTGCAAAAATGCTTGTAACATTTGGCATTAATGTTTTAAAACACATTTTTCCTTTAGTTTTTCCAATTAGGTACACACACACACACACACACACACACACACACACACACACACACACACACACACACACACACACAAAATTATTGGATTACATCTGAAAAAGAGAGTGTAACGACCTACATAGAAAGGTACTAAAGTAGTTAGGAGGATAAGAAAGGCGGCTTCTTCCAGCTTTTCAGTTCTCAGCCAGCCTTGGGTATAGTTTAATCAATACAAAGGTGCTTCATAAACTGCAGATCAACATTTTAAAACATAATCCTTTCCTGGTTGTTGAAATTATGCATCACATACAACAGTAATTAGGAGGATAAGAAAGGAGGCTTCTTCCAGCTTTTCAGTTCACAGCCTGCCCGGAAGAATAGTGTTAAGTCAGTAGCTTCTGAAATGGGGCATCAATGTTTTAAAACAGAATTCTCTTCTTTTTTTTTCTTTTTTTTTGAGGGGGGGGGGTACAACTATTTATACACAAAAATCAATGGATTATTACCAACATAATAATTGTAACTACTGACAAAACAAGTTACTAATTTAATTTTGGTGATAAGAAAGAAGGTTTAGCCGAATAGTCTAAGTCACAGTTAAACCTGGATAGAGTTTAGTCAGTACAAACGTCCTCCTTAATTTCCGCATCAATCTTTTAAAACCAAAGTCTTTTTCGTTTTGTACAACTAACCATCCACAGAACTCAATAGACTATAACTTAAATAGATACTGTAACAACGGACAAACCAAGTTACTAAAGTAATTTGGATTATAAGAGAGAAAGTTTTTCCCAGAAGTTCAGGTCACAGCTATGTCTGGATAGAGTTTAGTTAGTACAATTTTTTTTGGTAAAATTACACACGCAACTCAATCCTCTTTTGGTTGTAATGACTAGTCATAAACAAAATAATATATAGATTCTAACTAAAACAGAGAGTGTAACAATCGACATAACAAGCCACTACAGTGATTAGAATGATTTGTTGTTGTTTTTTTGTGTGAATTGCGTCTTTTGATGTCAGAACAATACTGGAACAGAGTTTATCAGTAAAAAGGCACTAGTAAAAGTCCATAATATCCAAGATTTAAAACACAATTATCTTTTGCTATTACAACGAGGCATCAACAAAAAGTAAAAGATTCTTTAAAAATCTGATATTATGAAATGGTGAAAATTGATAATATTTATTTACCTTAAGGTTTTTTAAGAGGTAGGACCTTCGAGTTCAACGTCCATCTCTGAAAGCACTGAGGAAAATAGAAAATTAGTGTAAAGTGTCTTTTCTAAGGACACTACGTCGCACCGAGCTGAGGCTCGAATTCCCGAATCAGCAATCTTACAATAACGCGACCAATAGCTTGACCACTCAGCTACCGATGCTACTCTGAGAGAGTAACGACCAACATAATTAGTTACTAACGCTATTAGGATGATAAGAATAAGAGAGAAGTCTCCTTCCAACTATTTAGGTAATAGCTAGTCCTAGATAGAGCTTAGTTAGAATATAGGTGCTTGTAAAATTCTACACCAAAGCTATAAGACACAATTCTGTTTTGGCTGCCACAGCTAGGTATAGACAAAAATGTATTATAAGTAAAATAGAGAGCGTAACAACCGACATAACAAGTTAGTAGAGTAAATCGGATGGGTCAAAATAAAGCTAATTCCAGCTCTTCGAGTCATAACTTAGCTTGAATAGAGTTTATTTTTATTACAAATGTGCTTGTCAAATTGCACACTTTTCTGAAGACTGCTAAAGAAAGAAAGACATTTTTAAGTTTAGATCTAATTTTTGTAAGATTTCCCAGCACTTTCAAAACAATCATTTCATATGCGACCCGAAGCGTAATAAACAGATTCAGAGCGAGGAGAGGTAAGTACAATATAATATGTTTGATAAGAAAAAACAAACAAACAACACCAGAGCACCCGTCAACCACCCGCAAAGATGAGAAATGAGAAAGTGAAAAAAAAGAAGGAATAAAATAAATTTTAAAAAGAAATGACCACTTCGCTATAAAACATAAAACAAACAAATAAACGGAGAAATAAACAGGCTCTAAAAGCTTATTTAAAAGTAAAAAATGCCTTCTGTACCATACTTCCAAAAGCAGAAACAAAACACACATACACATACCAAAAAAGACCCCCC
>NW_004797574.1:263100-278904 GCF_000002075.1 Aplysia californica | reverse complement strand
TGGATTTTCCTTGAATAATTCAACAACCAGTTATGTAACACCCTTCTCTTTCAAATTGGACAATCCTTTCATTGGAGTCAGTGTGTAAAAGAAGGTTACTAACAACTAGTTCTATTTCTATTTTCTCAATTTTGTTTTCGAAAGTCATGGATGGCTGGCAGACGCTCTAGTATGGCTTGCTCCTTCTTTTATATCTATCTTTTCTGATATTATCTCTCCTCATTTTTCATGTTACTGTCTAATATACTATACCTTTAATCTTTGACATCTATGTGACAAAATATTTGCGTTGCAACTGCTGTAATGTTCTAACTAAAACTAAACTAAAACCAAACAGAACTTGCATAATTATGTTATTAACTCGTCTTCTTCCCAAGAGCAGCCAGTTCGTTTCCCGTATGGAATAGAAATTTCATCATGTATGGTCGTCAATATTTTAATAATCTGTTTTCGAGACACCTCGATTTTGTATTATTAAACACTACCTGAGTGACGAAAATGAAAAAAAGAAGCCGGTATCTTAACATGTCAGTTATACAACCTGTACCAAGTTTATAACAATTAATAAGGTTAAAGAAAATACTGTAACATGTCTCCGAAAAGAAGGAATTGATTAATTCAGTTTATAATTAAGGTCACGGGGAACCTGGAGAAGAGTTACAGAAAATGATGTATAGAAACATGGAAAAAACCTATCCCAAAATAGGGGAAAATGGAGTGTTTTGGAGGGTGGTCTATATCCTGGTCCTAATGATAATAATGAATAATAATAATAATAATGATAATAATAATAATAATAAATATAATAAATAATAATAATAATAATAATACCACTACTAATAATAATAATAGATACATAGCATTTGTATAGCGTAAATCCCCACTCAACAGCAAGCTCTAAGCTTTTCACAATCTATACTATTACTCCAGCAGACCTGAGAGCATTCTGAAACAACCTCAACACCGTGGGAAGCAAACAGTGCAAGCAGCTATTTATAGCAGTTAAAGCACTTTCATACTGACAAGATCTTTCGCTGTCTATGGCCGTTCCCACCTGGGTGAAGTGAGGAAAATTCGTGTAAAGTGCCTTTCCCAAGGATACAACGTCGGGCCTGTGGCTTGAACTTCCGAACCCACAACCTCACGATTACGAGTTTGGTAGCCTAACAACTAGGCCACAGACATTCACTAGTCTGTTTTAGTCTTTTTTCTTACGGCGCTCACAACTGCGTATAGTCATATGAGCGCCGACTTGACAGTCACGGAGACATGAAAGCATGATAGATATTCCAACGGTAGAAAGAATCTTAATCTTGCCATTCGAAAAGGAATTGATATCATTATGTCAAGTTACACTCGTATGAGAGTGCCGTGGCGGAGCGGTGAGTGCTCTCGTCTCCGAAGCTGAAAGTCCGGGTTCGAGCCACGGTTCGGACATGGATTTTTTTCGCCCCGTCCTGCCGCCCCAGCAGTAATGGGTATCTGACTTCGAGTTGCAGAAATGAAGGCGGTGTGGAAATTAACTGGCCACCCTACCACAATAGTAATGTGTCAAAGGCCCAGGAAGTTGTGTCACTAACAAGGCAATCCCCGGATCGGATGCGGGAACAACTTTACTTTTTACACTCGTATACGTTTCTTATAAGTCTTACTGTAACTGTTTCTGTCCTCTTATACCACGAGATGTCAAAGGAGGAGGATGTAGTTCTCAAAGGTGGGCCACTTGTGTTGTTGTTTAGGTCGCCATTTTGTTTCGTGTACTTCTCTCGGCCCAGACATAGCAGAATGTGCAAAGGTAGACTCGCACCGTGAACGATGGAGGGTTATTTCACGTCAACCTCTAATTGAAATGACATCTCCAGGTATCTGTGTTGTTTCTTATGAGGGTCTCTTTGATTTCGTCTATCTATCTTTTTCTTGGCCTTTCTTTTGCATGGAGCCATTGTATCGTGTGTTGCAGACCCAAGAGGCTAGCTGTTGTGACACCTAACCCATCACGTGTACACACCACCTCATGTGGGGAAATGGTATAGGTCAAGTGGGTCGGACACCTCACGCGGATGCCCTCAAACTACTCACCTCTGAGAGAGCACAACATTATATTCTGGATGGGGAGACAGAGGAAGACCAAGGCGACGATGGAGTGAATCTGTGGCAGGCACCCTCAGAGCTCTCGGGATGTCACTTCTACAGGCCACTCACCTTGCTGCAGACAGACGCCTGTATCTCCCCGTGACACCCACCGATGCAAGCGGCAGAAAAAAAGTAAAGTAAATAAAGTAAGGTATATGTTTAACGCTTCTATCAACGCGGTTAGGTTATTTAAGAGGGGAGACGTTCATCTCCAAAAGGACAGAGCCAAGTGGGAAATTCGTGTAAAGTGCATTTTTTGAAGAACACAACGTTGGACCGAGATGAGGCTCGAACCCCCGAACCAGCAATCTCACGATTAGTAACGCCACTACACCTTATTTCTGGCATCATATAGATTTATCCGGCAGAAAGTGTTTGCGGAATGAAACAGTTGGGTTTTTAAAAAATGTCTTAAACTGTTTTTGAAGAAAAATAATTAGTCGATATTGTGGAGGTCGCTTGGTTTCTCTGATAAAATTTACGACAAAATGGTCGACAAAGGTAGGTGATTTCCATAGCTTAGATGTTTTAGATAAGAACATTTGCGTGCCTTTGATCAACGTTTTCCAATAAAAATCCATATAGAGATGAGTTATACATGCGTTGTAATGGACGAGACAGGTGTTGAGCCGGAAAAAAACCTCCCAAAAATTCAGTGAAAATTAGATCTACCTAATGGGTGGGGAAAATGTTTTTTTTTCGTTTTTATTACTTAAACGAGCGCCTGATTTCACGACAATGCCGTACATAAAAAGTAAACATATATAAAATATCGATATGTATATTGCTGTGTATATAAGCAGATTCTAATCATAATTTTTTCTGTATCATCAATCCAATTCTAAGTGACTAGAAGTAAAAACGAAAACCGCCACAAAATCTGCTGACTGTGTTTTAAAACGAGATAACAATCAGTCAAAAGCCATGCGCTGATTGGATAGATTGAAAAACCTTAGTACGCACAATGCTAAAAGTGATGCAGATTTTCAAGACATTGGCGTATATAATACAACGTTCTTTTGGCGCAATATTGTTATGGTTGCATGATGTCTAATTACAGTAATAATTTCTAGTCAGCATAACATTCTCTTTGTTCTCTGTTTTGTTTTAAGTGTGTTTATGTGTAATTGTAATGTTTGTATGTACTTGGTATATACAAATATATATATATATATATATATATATATATATATATATATATATATATATATATATATATATATATATATATATAGTACACTGTGGAGAGTTTAATTGAAGACAAGTTGTTGAAATCATAATTTTGTTCTGAGAGCGGCTTGACGACATTAGGACTTGCTGTGAGACTAAAGATTTCGGAAAAACAATGTGAGCTTTCTATTCCCGACTTACGGGATCTGCTGCATATACTTTTGACTTATTACTTTTGAATTACTACTTTTGTCTTACTACTTTTGAGTTAATAATTTGATTTATCACTTTGGACTTGTTACATTTGGCTTGTTACTCATGACGTATCAATTTCAATATGTCACTTTTGATTTATTACTTTTCGAGTTTTACTTTTGGCTAGCTTTTGACGTATAAATTTTTATTTGTTACTTTTCACCCATTACTTTGAACTTAATACTTTTTATCTATTCATCATCATCCAGTGCCAGATCTGCGACAGAAAGCGGCGATCATGGTTCTCCATTCATTCCTTTGTTCGAATGCTAAAAAAAAAAGCCACGTTTCCCTGATCTTTCCCTGTTACCCATTTGTTTAGGTTTCCCAAGTATGTTGTTCTGGGCCTTCCCCTGCCTCGCTTGCCCTCAATTTTGCCAGTGAGAGCTAGATGTTCAAGACCCTTATGTCTATGTATGTGTCCCAAAAGCTGCATTTATCGTTTTCTGATTGTTTTTAACATTAAGAGCCTCTCGTGGGCTTCATCAAGCACTATCTCATTTGATTTCTTTTCCTTCCACGATACTCTTAGCAGTCTCCTAAGAAACGACATTTCTGTAGCTTCTATGTCATTTTCACTCTCTTTAGTGATTGTCCAGCATTCACAGTCATATAGTAGGGTTTACTAAACCTAGCATTTCAGAACTTTCATTTTGGTGTTCATTGAGATGTTTCTATTTTTTAGGATTGGGCTCATTTTATTGAAACTAGCCTTAGCCAATGTAATTGTCCGTGTTATTTCTGTGGAACATTTGGCGTCAGATGTTATCAGACTTTTATTTATTACGTGTTTTTTTTTTTTACTTTTCAATAATTACTTTTGACTTATTGCTTTTGATTTATTACTTTTGACTTCTAACTTCTAACTTATTACTTTTAACTTATTACCTTTAACTTATTTTAATTTTACACTACAAATATAATATGAATGTAATATTTCGTTTTACCCGATGTTTTATCCGGTTTGTCAATCTCTGTGTTGAGATTGTGCATCTCTTTAAATTTAGATAGACCCTGACAGCTGGGCGGTGTTGAAGCAGCCTTCTTCCTTAATTGGTCACTTTTAAGCACGAGGGGGGCTATCCCGAAAATGCTGTTTTGAGAAAATAGAAGGTAAAGTTTTTGCCCCTTGTTCAGTTTCTTTAAAAGACAAGGAGAATTATTTCTATAACCATACATACACACCAATGAAACCAAACTTCTCCTATAGGTAGGGCAATGCCCACTTTTGGAGTACATCAAGATTTCTGGAAACCCCTAAAATCTCGGATAGCCCGCTTGTCCTTAAAAGCGACCAATTATTCTCACGATTTTGCTGTTAGCATTGAACCAGTTAAAACCACGTACAGTTATGTAAAGAATAGTGCAAGAGGTTGGAGGGTGTCGTGGTGTGGTTTGCTTCTTCTTTCCTATCAAACATCCGTCGTCCTTATTCTCCTCCTTCTTGTTCGTGTTTCTTAATGTCTTGTAACGCCTCTAACCCTAGGCACTTATATGACTTTAATGTGTTGCAAATGCTGTAAAACGCAAACTGAATTTTAAAAAACAACCCAAAAAACATAAGAAATAAAACAAAACACAAAATGACGTGAATCTACATCTTAGAACAAGTTAAAAGTGTACCTTTATTATGACAACAAGATGACCCAAATAGAACACATAGAAATGGAAAACCGCGGATGTACGTAGTAGCGTGTCAAGTAGATTCCAAATGGAGGGCTAAAGTCTACTTCTACAAGGTAAATTAAGGTCAAATCGTATGCTATTTTCTTAAATTTATCAGGTTTAGATATTATTTCTTGTTTAAGTTAAATTTTAGTCATTTAAAGCCAATTCAGTGACCCCATTCTCTGTGGCTTTCAACATATACACTCATTTATTTACTTCTTATATCTTCAGAAAAAAAGAATAACAACCATGACTCGAGCTATCCCCCTTGCCGTGACCTTCGCCCTGGCTCTGACTGAGGTGGCGATGATGACGATGGTGGCTGGGAGCGGAATGGACGGAGACTCGAACCCGAACCCCAAACCATGCTGCTTCCCCGAACAGTTCACCGCCGTTAACTCCGATCTGGACAGAAGGCTGTGGGCTAACATCACGTACGACTTTGTCAATTCTAGAAAGTTTGTGAGTTATTTAGACGATGATGATTACTTCTTCTACTACACAGACTTGGCAGCTGCTTTGACCTACGAACACAGGGGCGGTATTTGCAGATATTATTCTAACCCAGGTTTTTTAAGAACTCACCTGACCATACCCTGTATCCCTGATGACGCAGTGCTAGTCAGCGAGGGAGGCAGTTTGGGAAGCAATACCTGGAAGATCCACTCAAAGAAGATGTCTGGTTTTATCACGGTTGACCAGGACAAGTGTTACCCCATCGCTTACAGCTTGAGCGATACAGATTCAGGGTTTGGATATGACGTAATCGTGACCAACATACAAGAGGGAATTAACCCCGAGGTTTTCAACGTGGATCTGAGCCAGTGCATACCGGTATGATTATAACAATTTACAGAGCATGATGTGAAAAGATTTTTTCTTTTTTGTGTACACAGAGATTTATTTTCTGTATTTTTTAAATGTATGTTTTTTTTCAATTTTTATTTGGTTATTTATTTATTTATTTTATTTATTTTATTTATTTCCTTATTTTATTTCATTGTAGTGTCAGGGTGTTATCTTTTGTAAAACGAAAGTAATTAAAAAGCTTGGTCAAAAGATACGTTATCATTTTATTCTGTCCTCGAAATTGTGGTTGCGTCTTTGTTTGGTTGGATGGCTGTTTGATTCTGCCCTTGTAAACTAAAATCGGTTCTAAGGTATGGTTAAAAGACACTTTCTTCAAAAGAGATTTTTTTTTCTGCTTGTTTGTTGTTCTTTTGTTTGATTGTTTGTATAGTTTAATTGTTTGTTTTTGTTTCATCTTCACGATATGATTTTTAAAAAAGAATCGCTCCTTTTTCGCAAAGAGATTGTGTTATTGTTGCGTGATTTTTTGTTTGTCTGTTTGTTTATGTATTCATTTATTTTCATTCCTGTTTTACCAGTCTGATTTAAAATAATTGACTAAGAATTGTTTTCTTTATTCTGGTAAAAATGTATTTCACATTTATTTGGTCTTTCATCCTGAGCCCGAAGCTAGTGTCAGACATAAAACTGTGCAAGTTTTGTAGAGAATGTGACAACGTGTAATTGTAGCAAAATACAAAAGTATTCAAGAATTATTTTTTTTAAAGCAGAAAATGGAAAACTGTTTGGATAATGATAATAATGATGATGATGATAATGATGATGATGATGATGATGATGATGATGATGATGATGATGATGGTGATGATGATGATGATGATGATGATGATGATGATGATGATGATGATGATGATGATTGCTGGTACCAAAGTTCAGAGAACGATGAGCCGGATTAATCTATTGTTTTTTGTACAACCATATTTTCAAAACTTGAATGACCACGTTAAGAACAATTAAGACATATTTGGAAAGTCTAAACAGCAGATTTGGACCAAGAAGAGCCCCCTGGGAAGAGCACAATAGACCCAAGCCAGTGCTAATACTGATAAAGGCACAAACTGCAATAACAATGGAGAAATGATACTAACCGTATGCGATGAGCACGGCATGATGATTACGAACACATTTTATTCAGCACAGATTAAGCCAAATAAAGACCTGGTACAAATGAAATGATCTGAATTATACATCATAAATCAATGATTTAATCCTGGTGCTCAGAAAAGTAATTGCATTATCGAGATGGAGCAGACACCTGTTAGGCCAACTATGCAAGAAACCATTGAGCACAACAAGGAATCCAACATCGTTTTCATAGATTAGAAGAAGACTTTCGACAGAGTAAACACTGCCAAACTGTGAAGGACACTTGTAAATTATGACGTCAGAGGACAACTGTTAAACAATGTCAGAGCTCTATATACCAACAGTAGAAGCTCACAAAGAATAAAGGAAGTGAATATACAGACTGTTTCAAAGTAAGATCTGGAGTACGACAGGGATGTGTTAACCCCCCCCCCCCCCCCTCCTAGTTTAAAAAATACATTATGAAAGCAACAACACAAAACGAAACCAACAAGGCCAAATGAACTTCTGTTTGCAGATGGCCAATGTCTTTTTTAGCCAACCAGCAAAGCCTTCAAAATCACACTACCGAACTAACACATCCTTCGGCACTGCAAGACAACAGGGCCCTGAGACAGGAAACGTGGTCACTCCCATTTACACTACAAGAGAAGCTATACAGGCTGACAGATTAACTGAGCAGGACGGTCCAGTATAGGACAGATGGCGTACTTCAAATGTGATGCGATCGAAAAGAAGAAGACACTACCAAACTGATCAACAGCTGCAAAAAATTGACATGGAAATAAGCACGTCAAAAGTAGAAGTTATGAAAGTTAGCGGAAACCATAGTCTCCGGAACATCTATAGCAATATTGAGCAACTGAAACGGGTGACGGAGTTTAAGTATCCTGGCAGCATTCTTAATGAAAACGAGTCCATAAACAAAGAAATAATAATGCGAAATCAAAAAGCAAACACCCTCACTAACCAACTCGCACCCCTCCGATCTCATCCAAACATTGACAAAAAGAGATAGCTTTTTACTCCACTATTGTGCTACCAGTGCCAGGCCTGGACAATAAGTAAAACCTATGAAAACACTCTTACTGAATTCGACATGAAGTTAATATCTCTTTTTAAGAATGTCTCCTAGCCAACCAGCTACGAAAGCCTATAACACCAGGTACTCAGGAAGAAGTAGACCACGCAAATGGTGTATTGAAGGAGTCAATGAAACCCTGAGAAATTATAATATCCGAATCATACAGCTCGCACAGCTGCTGGCCTACCATGGAAAACTGCACCTCTCCTCGACGCTTAACCGTTAAAAACAGGAAGAAATAGTAAACGTTTTTTCTTGCGTGTTTGTTTCTTGTTTGTTCGTGTAATTGTTTGTTTGTTTGATATTGTCTTGTGTTCACAGTCAGATTTTAAAAACAATTGTTTCTTTTTTTATATACTATAGATTGTGTTGTTTATGTTTATCTATATGTGTGTTTGTTTTTTTATCCTTGTTCACTAATCTGATATAAAATTATGATCCAAGAAGATGTTGTTTTTCTGACAGAACTCTTTGTATAATACGTTTACTTCGTTTCTCAGATCTAGTCCACATCTGGCTTCGGTTTGTGCTATTGTAAGTTCTGTAGAAAATTTGTCGACCTGGTAGTAATTATTACGCTTCAATAACAACAACAAAAAGCCCTACGGAATTAAACACAAACGATAATAGAAAAGAAATCACGAAAGCTGTTTCGACGTTAAAAAAAAATTGAGCAGCGTTGCAATCCATTGGCATATGTTTGCAGAGTGATTGAATGAGAGTGTTAATTTACAAGTGCCATACAACTAACTCTTTTTCAAAATTTTGTTCTCTGTTGTGATTTTTGCATTAAACTTTGATTATAAAGCACATGGATGATATTTGATCTTCAAATCATTGAAGCCTCACTGATGAGATCGTAGATTAGAGCTGAGTGTGGTTCGTCAATAAAAGGACTTGCTGTGAGGTTAGTAATTTCGGTAAAGGTAAACGTGAGAACTCAATGCAGGACTTGACAATTTACTACGTACATTCTGGGCCTTCACTTTTGAATCTGGGTGACGCCCTTCAAGAACTATACTTTTGAATTTGAATTTTTGACTATTCTAAAAATGGAGAGTTTAAATTCTCAAATACCAGAATGTATCCAGCATGGCAATCTGCCAGCTGGATTATTGTATCCCACGCAGCCTGGATAGGCAGAGACAGGGAGGATTTATGTATGCCCCTTCCTAAATTATTCACACAATTTCGATGGCCGTGTTCAGCAGTTAGGATCAAGTGCAATTATGTAAAAGATAATGTAAATTTCGATACACGCTTTTTAAAGCAGAATAAAAGCATCTTAAGCGCTTAATTTCAAAGCGAGCCAAATGGAGCCCACACGTCGATTGAAGATGCCCAGAATTGCTTAGAAGGTCCAGTAAGTTCCGAATGGATATTTAAAGGTTACTTTTACTCCGTAAATTAGGGTAGAATTGTATCGGTATGCTGTTTCCTGGACCGGTCAGTAAAACGTGAACTATTGCTTAAGTAAGTCGTCCTGCTTAAGAATATTCTTCAATTTAATTTCACATTGTTAGCATAATATACTAGTGTTCTCTTACCATATACATGTACCTCTTATTGCGTTCTTTCAACAAGTGTTTCATGTTTTAGTTTCTAAGAACGTAATTCATCTCCCCTCCCCAATCTGCCTTCTCCCCCCCACCCTATACTTTTGTCTGATTCCTAAAACTGTCTTTCGCACATGAGGTCATAGTTTCCATAACGTGGCTGCACGAAGAGGGGGGATTTTAAATGTTGGAACTAGGTTAAAGGCAAATAAGTTTCTTTGAAATCGGGTTCAAGTCTACTTTTGTCTTTTTTAAAATTTCATCTGATTTGTCAGTAACAATCAATATTAACAACTAAGTAGGGATTAACGAAATCGGACATGTTATATGTTTTAGATGCCTCTATTTGTATTTGTATATTGAAGGGCGGCTTTGTCTGGAAACTAATCTCGGCGGTTGTTGGATGAGGCTGACTAAAATAATATTCCTCGCTTTTATGCTATCTTAACTCTCTTCATTGGGTGTGGTCTGTTAGCTCATTTGGTATCATATCGTAGTAAGTGGCTCCAGTTTGAGTCACTGTTTGATCGCTATAATATCGGGTTCGCAAGGTTCTCAATATTATTTAGCCATGTCTTATTGGAGACGGGCTTTAAAATTGGAGGTCCCTATTCTAAAAATAAACCGTGTAATGTTTAAAGGGGAGTTGAACCTATACACATTTGTTAATTACTTTCTATTTCAGCAAAAAAGTATCAAAATGGCTCGTGTTATCCCTTGTGCCGTGACCTTTGCTATGGCTCTGACTGAGATGGCGCTGTTGACGATGGTGGCCGGCTGCGGAATAGACGGAGACTCGAACCAGAACCCCAAACCATGTTGCTTCCCCGAACAGTTCACCGCCGTAGTCTCGGATCTGACCCCAAGAGTGTGGGCTAACATGACGTACGACTTTGCCAATTCTAGAAAGTTTGTGAGTTACTTAGACGATGATGATTTCTTCTTCTACTACACCGACTTTGCCACCGGAGTGATCTACGAACACAGGGGAGGTGTTTGCAGATATTATTCTAAACCAGGAATCTTTAGAACCTTCCTGTCTTTCCCTTGTATTCCTGATGACGCGGTGCTGGTCAGTGAGGGTGGCAGTTTGGGAGGCAATACCTGGAAGATCCACTCAAACAAGATGTCTGGTTTTATCACGGTTGACCAGGACAAGTGTTACCCCATCGCCTATAGCTTGAGCGATACAGATTCAGGATTTGGATATAAGGCCTTCTTGACCAACATAAATGAGGGAATTGACCCTGAGGTTTTCAACGTGGATCTGAGCCAGTGTGTACCGGTCTGATTATAACAATTTACTGGGCATGACGCAAGCAGGCTATCCGTTTTTATTCCCAGAGAATGCATATGTGGGGGGTTAAACTGCATTTTGTTTGTTTCGTTTTTCTTAATTTGTAGTTTTTCTGTTTTTGTTGTTTTGTTTCTTTGGGGGTTTTGGGGTTGTAGTTCTTTTAGGTGGAGAGGGGCGGGACAAGGCGGGAATTGTCGTTTGTAAAACGAAAGTGATTTAAAAAAAACATGATCCAAATATATTTTCTTTTATTCGTACTCCCAGAAATTGTGCGTTCTTGCTTGTTTATTTGTTGTTTTTTTGTTGTCCCTTGTAAAGCTCTTTGAGTATTAAGCATGGTTAAAAGACTTCTTCCAAGGACATTCTTTTTTGTTTTGCGTTGTTTAGTTGCTTTTTTTAATGTTGTTGTTGTTGTTCGTTTTTGCCGTGTGTTAACAGTCTGGTTTTAATGAAGATTTTCTCTCTACCTCATACACAGACTCTGTTAGTGTTGTAGTTGTTGTTGTTGTTGTTGTTGTTGTTGTTGTTGTTGTTGTTGTTGTTGTTGTTGTTGTTGTTGATTTTGTTTGCATGTATTTTTTCGTTTGTTTGTTTTCGTACCTCCTTCACCAATCTTAAATAAAGTAATGGCCTAGGAATATGTATATTTAAAAAAAAACAACTTTACTTTACATAGTTTTCGTCTTTTTTTCCTTGTCCCAATCCAGAGACGGATATTAAATGTTGTAAGTTTTTTGGGAAAAAGTCTCAGCACGCTAGTAAATAATATGCTTCCAGAAAAATACAAAACTTCACCAAAAACAAAACAGAAAACGGGAAAGTTGTTTGGAAGTAGATGATGACGACGACGATGATGATAATGATGATGATGGTGATGATGATGATGATGATGATAATGATGATGATGATGATTATGATGATGATGATGACGATGATGATGATGATGATGATGATGATGATGATGATGATGATGATGATGATGATTTTTGTTTATTTGGTTTCCTTAATGGGCCTGGCGGACTCCACGAAGAAATCTTCGAGCGAGAGCGAGGCTCTTTTTCGGCTCCATTGTCAATATGCTTAACGGCGCCTCCACTCGTCCAAAATAACTCCATTCGAATTGCGACAGTGGAATCCATAAGAGCTTTTGGAAAAACTGGTGTACTGTGGCTGAGGCGAATTTTTGATAGATCTTGGGGGCAAAGTAAATGTTTCATAGACTGGCATAAGGCTATTGTGGTCAAATTATGGAAAATTGGCAATAAACGACTGCACAACGACACACAGCCAGCAGTACAAAATACCCCATCCTGTGACTCAGTCAGGAGAGTGACTGCAACGGACTTCTCGGGCCTGACCCAGAATACGGATAATTTTCACCGGCGCATTATTGCGCTAAGGGACCGCAAAGTGTTAAGCTACACAGGTAAAGTAAACACGAAGGTAAAAGAAAAACTGATAAGACCATAGACCTATAATTAACCTAATTATAGGTCTATGGATAAGACCTATCGTTGACAGAAGTTTGGGCAAAGCTCAGTTTCATTTCCGAAAGGGAAAAGGTTTCACGGAAGCTGTATTTGCATTAAGACAGCTATGCCGGAAAACCATGGAGCACAACTAGGAATCCAACATCGTCTTCACCGATTAGAAGAAGGATTTTGACAGAGTAAACTATGCCAAACTATGAAAGACACTTTAAAAGCATGGCGTCAGAGGACAACTGTTACACAATGACAGAGTTCTATATACCAACAGCAGAGATTTAGTCAGAAAAAAGGAGGTAATACAGAATGGTTCATAGTAATATCTGGAGTACGAAAGGAATATGTTTTACCTCCCCCTCTTTTTTATAATGTATGGACACAATAACGCTTGAGGCAAACCAACGCTCAAAAGCCTTACAAATGACCAATGTCTTATTTATCCAAACCAACACAACTGCCAAAATCACACTACCACACTGAACAACAGATGGAAACATTTTGACTTGATAATAAGCACATAAAAACAGAAGTGAGCTGAAACTAAAATCCTCAGAACATCCACGTCACTAGTAAACAATTGAAACAGATGACAGAGTTTAAATATTATCGTGACTCCACTTTTTCTGAAAACAGTTCCTTAGAAAGAGAAATAAAAATGCGAACTCAAAAAGCACACACCCTCACCTACCAGCTCCCGTACCTTCTAAAACAAACAAAACAACAAAATAAATAAGAGTTAAAACAGAATAGAAAACAGGAAAGCTGTTTGGAAATATAAAAATTTTAGCAGCGGTGCAGTACATTGACATATGTTCGCGAAGTGATTGAATCTGTGTGTTAATTTCCAGGTTTCATAAAAACATCTTTAGTTAAATGTTATTCTATGAAGCGTTTAAAGTTGTTTTTTTCTTTTTAGAAGCGTTTTTTTTTTTTTGCATACACTTGGAATATAAAGCACATGGATAAGACTCGATTTTTAAACATTGAAGCCTCATTGATGATGAGATCATAGATTTGAACTGAGTGTGATTCGTCGATAAAAATACTTGCTGTGAGGTAGTTATGACCTAAAGATTTCGGTAAAAGTTATCTTGAGATCTCTATTAGTATTTCAGCAATTTACTAACCACATAAAAGTCGACGCGACGTCATTCAGAACGATACTATTTACTTTTTATTTTTAACTTTTCACTTTTGACTTATTCTAAAAACTGGAGTCAAAATTTACAATTACCACAATGTATCCAGTATGTCAATCTGCCTGCGGGATTATTGTAGCTCACTCAGCCTGGATAGGACCTAACAGGCAGGATTGAAGATTGAAGCATGCCCCTTCCTAAACTATTCAAACGATTTCGATGGAAGTGGTAGACAGTTACGACCACGAGCAATTATGTAAAGGATTATAACAATATATTAATTTCGATACGCTATTCTTAAAAATAGGTTAAAAGCATCTTTCCGAGTGCTCCTTTTGGTTAACCTTTGAAGTAATGCGCAAAAGATGTAAGCTCTAAAAGGAGAGTGAAAAGTTTGCTTTTCCCATGTAAATTAGAATTAAACAGTGTGCTGCTTTCTGAAACGCTTGTAAAACTGAAACTATTACTTTTTTTTATTTAAGGCATACATTTATATACCTTTTTTCAATTTCGTTCATATTGTTAGGATATACAAGTATTTTTTTAACCGATATCTATAGAGTTCTTACGGTATGTCATATTTTACTTGCCTAGAACGTATTTCTTAATCATAGTTTTAGCTTTGTTTAATCGGGTTTCCGAGTCTCCTAATACATAATATGGCTTCGTCATATTATTGGAGGCATACATTAAATCTGAAGGTCCAGCTTCTAAAAATTAACCAAGCAGCATTGATATTAAATCTATACGCTTATTTTACTTACTTTCTATTTCAGCAGACAAGTATTAAAATGGCTCGAGTTATCCCCCTTGTTGTGACTTTTGCCCTGGCTCTGACTGAGGTGGCGCTGATGACGATGGTGGCCGGCAGCGGAATGGAAGGAGACTCGAACCCGAACCGCAAACCATGCTGTTTCCCCGAACAGTTCAGCTCTTTAGAAGTAGACTTGGATACCAGATTGTGGGCCAACATCACGTATGACTTCGTTAATGGTAGAAAGTTGGTTAGCTATTTGGTCACTGATGATGAATTCTTTTACCTCGCGGATATGGCAGCCGGACTAACGTACGAACACAGAGGTGGTATTTGCAGATATTACTCTAACCAAGGTATCATGAGAACCCACTTGACCATTCCTTGTATCCCTGATGACGCAGTGCTGGTCAGCGAAGGTGGCAGTTTGGGAGGCAATACCTGGAATATCCACTCAAACATGATGTCTGGTTTTATCACGATTGACCAGGACAAGTGTTACCCCATCGCTTATCACTTAAGCGATACGGAGTCTGGATTCGGATATAAAGTCTTCCTGACAGACATAAAGGAGGAAATTGACTCGGAAGTTTTCAACTTGGATTTGACTCAGTGCACTCCTGTCTGATTATAGAGCAAGGTGAACCAGATTTTCAGATTGTATGCTCAGAGATTTCTTTCTCATTTATTCTTGTATCGTTGGTTTTTTTTCAAATTTGATTTATTTTGTTAGTGTTGTTTTTGTTTTGTTTTTGTTTTGTTTTTGTTTTGTTTTTGTTTTGTTTTTTGCCTTTTAAAGAACCAAAATAATTTAAAGAGCAAGGTCCAATGATGAATTCCTTATTTTTCTTCCCGAAAATGTAGTTTCTTTTTTGTTTATTTGTTGGCTTTTTCCCCTTGAAAAGCTCAATTTATTATAAATAAAGCACGGTCCAAAGACAATTTCTGCCGTTTCTCTTAGAAGTTTTTCGTGTGTTTTGTGTGTGTTTTGTTTGATTGTTCTGTTTTCGTTGTCATTTTAGTCTGTCTTGTGTTCACAGTCTTATTTTAAGGACATTTTTTTTTCTAATTGAGAACATGTCGTTTCTGTTTGTATGCTTCTGTTGTGGGGGAGGGGGGTTGTTGTTATTGTTGTTGTTGTTGTTGTTGTTGTTGTTGTTGTTGTTGTTGTTGTTGTTTTCGTTTCTTATTCAACAATGAGATACTAATTATTATTCCAAGAACAGTTTTCCTTTTTTTTTCTTCATAGTATTCATCATTACATTTTTCTTTCGTTTCGTGTCCCATTCTATGGCCGGGTATTGT
>NW_004797574.1:253100-260600 GCF_000002075.1 Aplysia californica | reverse complement strand
TCAACCTCATGTAGATGGGCAAGGGGTGAAAAAGTATGCGTCACAACCTGGTGAAATCAGGCTGTCGTCAGTTTTGGGGCATATCGAGGTTTTGGGTATAATTTTTAATCCTGTCCAGTCTCTTGCTTTTGGTGTGAAAAATACCTATATATCTCTACCTAGAATAGAACTCAAGATATCGGCGATTGAAGGTTGTTGAGGGGGGGCAGGGTGGGGTATGAGCGCTTGGTGTCAGAGATCAAACTAGCGAAAAAATAACAGCCAAAATTTGAAGATTGTAAAAACCAAAGTGACCCTGGACACGGCAAATTTACGTTGTGTGTCCTTTTAATCTTTTTTTTTCTTCAGTACAATCAAAAAGATATGTATTTTTTGATGGACATTAAAGGCGTAAAGCATAAACCACAAAAACAATAAAACATTGAAAAAAACTTCCAAAAGGGCAAAAATATTGTGTCTTAGATTGCATTATTTTGACGAGCGCCTGATTTGAAGAACGACGCCTCAAATATTATAGAAACTCAAAACTTGGACTTAGCTTTACAAGGTGCAGATTTAATTAGTATCTAACTTGCATTTAGGAGCTATTGGCTACGTGTAGAGCACGATACCTTTTTTCTTTTTATTTCCGGACATGGACTGAGTCAGTTAGATTTTGGAAAGAGTCATTTGTCAGTGAGGAACAGAGGCAACGAAACTGCCATGATTGTGGATGGTCCTGTGGGAATTTTAAAAAACGACCCTAGTGAGAATCAACGAATGGCTTACAAATCATGGTCGGTTCGTTCAAAGGGCACGGTCGTGCCCTGCCGCCCAAATATGTTAATGCACACAACACCCACAAAGAGACAATAAAAGAACCTTCACCTTCCACCATCCAATCATTTTACCGTACACGTTCCTCGCCAGAGCCTATTCGTTCGTTACAACATCTACAACTCTACAATATCTACTATATCATAATATCAAGTTTTTGCGCTTGACCCAAGTAAAAAATAGCATGTTCAGTGGTGTAATCTATCTCGGAAAATGCTCTAGGGGCCGACTTAAACAACGATGACGTTTGACACAGTTTTTTAGTTTATAAATATTAATAAAACGGCATAATCTCAATTTGCCCCAGCCGAACAAAGCCCATAGACGCAGTCTAAAAATAACACCATCTCAGACGCGTTCACGATAGCCTACACAATTCAATGCCCGTATTATGATAGCTCTGGAACAATCCACCGGAGTGCTCTCAGCGATGTGCGATTGGCTCATTTGTCTTGTCAATTACACCTTTAGCCCTGTCTCTGTAACACTGAACATGAGCGAGGTCAACATGACGGAATTATGTTACTGTTTTAGAAGTTACAATGGTGTAGCGGTGAAAGTTTTATTACTCGAGAAAGTATTCCAATGCAGTCTGAATGATGTTGATTGCAAATAAAATCAGTTCACCAAACAAAGTAACAATAAGAGAGTGAAAGAATTAGGTCCTCACGAACCCAAAGATATCAAAATAATACAACCAACAAAATGTGGAGTGGCTCACAGCCAGCCTTAGCAAATACACATTGTAAACCTGCTGTTTCAGCTGTTTCTTCTGTCTACTTTTTGAACTGATAACACCTAGTAATAGTCTAAGACAGGTTTTATTGATCTTGTCCATGTAAAACAACGCATTAAAGTCAGAGTCATAAAAAGCGCACGTAAACAATGCCGTTAAATATCATATTTTCGGACAAGCAGACATATCCTCGCAGCTAGTCGTTGGTCATCGAATTGCAACGTCTCACTATAACGAACTGGTGTGAAAGAACAGGTACGTATTGTGTAAGGTTATCGAGTGTATTTTGTACTGTGAAACTCACGAACGCGCCCTTAGCGCTCAAGAAAAGGGTGATTTGTCGGGGAACAGAGGTATTTTTCGCTAACGCTATGCAGGCTCTTCGACATTTTTTGCACACTCTACAAAATGCTTCGGCGTTCTCAAACGCGTTTGTCACCGAAATATTTCATGGCCGTCAGAAACAAAGTGGAATTTACAGTCTCGACTAATCAAGACAGTCTTCATATGGAAAGGAGAGATCCAGCTTTGTCTTGCAGAAATTATGTCTCTGCAGTGGGACGATAATTCCATCCACGATGGTTTCCTGAACGTATTAAAGAGCGAAACATTTCTCTTCTTTTTGCACTTTTTCAACAAAGTGTTCATGCACATAGACGCTGTTTATGGGACCCTCTAACACAGAAGTACTACGCCCATAGCAACCTATTTTAAGACTTCTTAGTATGCCTGTTATATGTGTGAAATTTGGTAAAATTCGGTCCAGTAATAAGCGAGACAGCCTTCAGGAGAACCCCCCCCACCCCACCCCACCCCCTTAAGTTTGCTCAAGGTCGCACAATCCAGGGCCTTTATTAAACTCTGAAGGACTACAAACTCGACACAACATTTAGAAAAGTATGTTAAATCCAAGAAATCGCACTGACGTTTATGTCGATCCACAAGGACATCATTGACAGCATGCCCAACTTCGTCAACAGAATAAAGGACACTTTTGCTACAGCAAAAGAACGAAAAGACGACTTCTTCTTCAAATGGATTTTCTCAAAACATGTAAGGGGAAGAAAACATATCATTTACCATGCCCTTGACTATATTCAATCTGCTTTAACCTAATGGTGCACGCCCACTTTTAAGACCCACGAGCCGCCCCTGGACTACATCGAGATAGCGCTTGATCAAAAGTCATAAAGAAAGAAAGAAAGAAAGAAAGAAAGAAAGAAAGAAAGAAAGAAAGAAAGAAAGAAAGAAAGAAAGAAAGAAAGAAAGAAAGAAATTCGTTGAGAGGAAATTTGAATTAAAATGGCAAACACGTACACACACACACACACACACACACACACACACACACATATATATATACACACACACACACACACACACACACACACACACACACACACACACACACACACACACACACACGAATACATAATTAGGAATATACACATAAGCACATAATAAATACACTCTATTACACCAATACAGAACCATTTTTCTCATAGATCTACATGTCGTTATCAGTCGCCACTTTTTAAAAGACTGCTGATTCAATACATTGGAAAACTATTGTTCTCGCGGTGCTAAAAGTAGAGCAGCGTTGCAAGTCATTGGCGTATGCTCGAAGAGTGCTTGAACGGGAACGTTAATTTTCAGGTGCCATAAAATCGCCATTTGGCATACAATGTTCACAGAATGCTTGCTTACATGTGTGCGTTAATTTCTAGATAACAGAAAACACCTTTTTCTCTCTTTGTTTCTTTGTTAAAGCGTTATTTTTGCATATACTTGGAATATATAGTACGTTGAGTAGATTTGATTTTCAAACCAAAGAACCCTTATTGTGAGATCATTATCAATAATTTGTGCTGAGCGTGGCCTATCAACTAACGGACTTAAGGACTTACTGTAAGGTATTTATGACTAAACATTTTGGTAATAAGAGCTTGGACCTTTTTTCAGGACAACATTATCTACTAAGTACATGCTTCACTCTCTATGATACCACTTTTGAATCGCCTTGACGTCATACAAGAATCTCAATTTTGACATTTCTATTTTTGATCTAATTTTACTATGGAGAGTAGTCATTTATTTTTACCTGATTTTTAAAAATCTGTCTGTTGTATGTTTTATTCCCCTAAGCCTAGATACGCCCTGACAGGCGAGATTGAAGAATCCCGCTATCAAAAGTTCACAAAGGAATCATTTCAATAGAAATGTTAAGTTATTGATATCACGAGCAATTTTAAAATGGATAATGTAAATTTCAAAACACCACTCTTAAAGAGTTTAAAATTAATCAGCTTTTGTAATGATGCTAAGGAGATCCAAACGGAATACATAGAGGGAAATCTGTTAATGGAGGTTTAGTTTTGACTTTACTTTTACCTCGTGAATTAGAGTAGAAAAGTATGCTGTTTTCTGAAAGGCGTAGTCAAACTTTAACAAATGCTTATTTAAGTTGTCCCATGTATTAACGTTCTTTAATTTGTTTCACAATGTTACGATGTACAAGTATTATCTCACTTATATCTATTGAGCTTTTAAAACAGGTACGTCATGTTTTATTTGCTTAGAAAGTAATGTAAATCCTATTGGGCACGAACGTTAAATTCGGTAGCTCATACTCTTTTACAGTGAAATTTTAAAATGTAGTCAGCCAATCATCGTGTTAGAGCCTTTCCCAACCCACTCATGCAGCGTATCAATTTAGAGATAATTAAATTTTGCATCATCTGACACATCAATATTTTATCTCTGTCAAGAGTCGCCCGCGATTTGATCACGCAAAATCAGACTTGGCAAACTTGTCTGTAATTAAGAAACGTAAAAAGTGTGTTCGCGCGTATATTGAGGTGCATCAATATTGATAGAATGGACGTAATGTATTGCATACAAAATTAATAGAGAACTTTGTCTCTGCCAAAAATGTTTTATTACATAATATAGTTTCAAAGTAATTGAAAAACAGATCTGCCATAAATACCACGTAAAAGTTGGAGATAGCAGTAAATTATATTCTCCTTACATTTTGATTAGAAGAGGTTGGTTTTAGGTAGATCACGAACTCAATGGGTATGGACTCTATAAACTTCTAGATATACTTATTTGTCAGTTCATCCCAAATGTCACAGGGAGTTACATAAAGAGGTCTGAATTGGATGAATAGTTGTTTTTTTCTTCAGTTACTGTTGCTTTAAGCTTTTCATACCCGTTGGATTCATATCAGGCTTTTAAATTTACTGGTAACCACCTCAACTTTGGTATGCTTTTGGTTTTAAAATAAATAGGTTAATAGTGTTGGTCATTTGAGAAAGTGTTTTGTCATGCATGGAGATGTCCACTTGAATGGCGGCATTTCGACAATAACGATACGACATGACGTCCTAGCTCTTGTGCGAAGATGTCCTCTAAACCAAGCCACCTAGTGATTCTCACGAGGGTAGTTTTGTTAATTCCATCCCAGACCACCTCAAACCTTAGTAGTTTCGTGCCCCTGTTCATCACTGACTACTGATTATGTCCAAAATTTAACTAACACAGTCCATGCGTAAAAAAAGGCTTTCTTGCTTTACACGAAACCAATGGCCCCTAAAGTAAATATAATATTAAGTCTAGGTTTTGCAAGATATTTGTGACTGCTCTGTTTTTTCCATCTGTTCGAAAATATAATCAGAAGATATTCATTTCAGAGACAATGATCATTTCTTTTCATTCGCTATACAGTACATACTTTTCCGCCAACGTATATTGCACCACACTGCACGCGGGTACACACGGTTACGTTCCTTTGACGTCGCACAATGTTGTCAAGTCAGAATTTTAAAGGTCGGATGTGAGTGGCCATACATCTTGCGACTGTCAACACAGGGGTCAGATGATGCAAAATTTCTTTAGCTTTAAATTGGTTGCTGCATAAGTGGGTAGTGCGAGGTTTTAACACAATGATTGGGTCGTAACATTTTCAAGTTCATTTTGAACGTCACTGCATAGGAGTGTTAAACCTATAAGCTAACTTTACTTACCTATTTATATCTTCAGAACAAATTAACACCATGACTCGAATTACCCCCCTTACCGTGACCTTTGCCCAGGCTTTGACTGAGATGGCGCTGGTCACGATGGTGGCCGGCAGCGGAATGGACGGAGACTCGAACACGAGCCCCGAACCATGCTGCTTCCCCGAACAGTTCACCGCCACTGGCACGGATATAGAACGAAGGCAGTGGGGCACTTTAACCTATGACTTCGTCAATAGGAGAAAGTTCGTCAGTTATTTGGACGATGACGACTTTTTCTTTTACTACACGGACATGTCAGCTGGGTTAACGTACGAACACAGGGCTGGTATTTGCAAAATCTTCCCTTCCCCAGGTATAATGAGAACCCACCTGACTTTCCGTTGTATCCCTGATGATGCAGTTCTGCTCACCCAGGGTGGCAGTTTGGGAAGCACTACCTGGAAGGTTTATTCAAACATGATGTCTGGTTTTATCACGGTTGACCAGGACAAGTGCTACCCCATCGCTTACACCTTGGCAGATACGGAGTCCGGGTTCGGATATAACGTTTTCTTGACAGACATAAAGGAGGGAATCGACCCCGAAGTTTTCAACCTGGATTTGACTCACTGTAAACATGTCTGATCATACTGAATGACGCTTGGCAATCTTTTTCTTTTTCTCATGGAGATTTTAGTTTTGTTTTGTTCCGTTTGATTTTCTGATTCTTTTTAAATCACCTGTAAATCTAATTTGAATAGAAGGCATGGTCAAGAGATTATGTTCTTCATTTTCTTCGAGAATTATTTTCCCTGATTTGTTTGGCTTTTTTTTCAAACCAAATTTGTTATAAAACATGATTGAGAAACAGTTTTTTCTTTCTTCCTTATATTGACATTTTGAACTTTGGGGTTAGATTGTAGTTTTCCTTTTCTGTTCCATGTAAATCCAACTTGTTAATAAATGTTTGTCCAAAGACAATGATTTCCTAGTTGTTGTTTTTCCAGTAATCTATTATTTTTTAATAGTTTTTTTTTTTTTGCTTGGGAGTTGGTTGATTGTTTGGTTGGTTGATTGCTTGATGGTTGTTTGATGATTGGTTGGTTAGTTAGTTACTTGGTTGGTTGGTTGGTTGATTGGTTTGTCAGTTTGTTTGGGGTTTTTTTTTTGGCGGGGGTGTTTGATTTTTTGTTGTTTGTTTGTTTGCTTGTTTTTGTCTTGTCTTTACCAATCTGATTTTAAAGAGACCAAGATCTAGCCATCTCATTATTGTCACAGACTCCCAGAACATCCTGCCTCGGGGAGAGAAAGGGCTGCTTCGACGTGAATGAAAGAACTCAAAGCAACACTTATCACTTAGGGCCATCACGTGTATATTCTGTCCTGGGCAGTCAGGAGTGAAGGGCTGATAAGCTTGCAGGCAGTGCCGTGGTTGATGGTGGGGTGAAACAATATGACAAAGGAGAAGTGTTGAGCACCTTGGAGGAAAAGTTGCGGGATGAGGAAGACAGGAAGACAGCAGAACACCAGGCAATCATTAGGATGCGGGAAATGGGGATAGAGAGGGGAGAAGGAACAAAGGAACGATTATCTGGAAGGGAAAAATGTCACCATAATCAGACAGGGGGGGGGAGAGAGAGAGAGATTGTTAGTGGGGGGGGGGGGGGGGGCAACACACACAACTGTACATCGTACAATGGCATTTCTTTATTAAGCCATACATGGAAAACATACACAGTGATATTAGAACAGCGGATTGCAGAGAAACGTCCGGATTCCGAAAGGGAAGAGGATGCACGAATGCTGTATTTGCACTACGAAAGCTGTGTAAAAAAGCCACCGAGCACAACAGGGAATCCAATATTGTCTTCATAGATTTGAGAAGGCTTTTGACAGAGTAACAATGCCAAACTATGGAAGACACTTGAAAAGTATGGCGTCAGA
>NW_004797574.1:249188-253000 GCF_000002075.1 Aplysia californica | reverse complement strand
TTTAAAAGACTGCTGATTCAATACATTGGAAAACTATTGTTCTCGCGGTGCTAAAAGTAGAGCAGCGTTGCAAGTCATTGGCGTATGCTCGAAGAGTGCTTGAACGGGAACGTTAATTTTCAGGTGCCATAAAATCGCCATTTGGCATACAATGTTCACAGAATGCTTGCTTACATGTGTGCGTTAATTTCTAGATAACAGAAAACACCTTTTTCTCTCTTTGTTTCTTTGCTAAAGCGTTATTTTTGCATATACTTGGAATATATAGTACTTTGAGTAGATTTGATTTTCAAACCAAAGAACCCTTATTGTGAGATCATTATCAATAATTTGTGCTGAGCGTGGCCTATCAACTAACGGACTTAAGGACTTACTGTGAGGTAGTTATGACTAAACATTTTGGTAATAAGAGCTTGGACCTTTTTTCAGGACAACAGTATCTACTAAGTACATGCTTCACTCTCTATGATACCACTTTTGAATCGCCTTGACGTCATACAAGAATCTCAATTTTGACATTTCTCTTTTTGGTCTATTTTTACTATGGAGAGTAGTCATTTATTTTTACCTGATTTTTAAAAATCTGTCTGTTGTATGTTTTATTCCCCTAAGCCTAGATAGGCCCTGACAGGGGAGATTGAAGAATCCCGTTATCTAAAGTTCACAAAGGAATCATTTCAATAGAAATGTTAATTTATTGAGATCACGAGCAATTTTTAAATGGATAATGTAAATTTCAAAACGCCACTCTGAAAGAGTTTAAAATTAATCAGCTTTTGGAATGATGCTAAGGAGATCCAAACGGAATACATAGAGGGAAATCTGTGAATGGAGGTTTAGTTTTTACTTTACTTTTACCTCGTGAATTAGAGTAGAAAAGTATGCTGTTTACTGAAACGCGTAGTCAAACTTAAACAAATGCTTATTTAAATTGTCCCTTTTATTAACGTTCTTTAATTTGTTTAACAATGTTAAGATGTACAAGTATTGTCTCACTTATATCTCTTGAGCTTTTATAACAGGTACGTCATGTTTTATTTGCTTAGAAAGTAATCTAAATCCTATTGGGCACGAACGTTAAATTCGGTAGCCCATACTCTTTTACAGTGAAATTATAAAATGTATTCAGCCAATCATCGTGTTAGAGCCTTTCCCAAGCCACTCATGCAGCGTACCAATTTAGAGATAGTTAAATTTTGCATCACCTGACACATCAATATTTCATCTCTGTCAAGAGTCGCCCGCGATTTGATCACGCAAAATCAGACTTTGCAAAATTGTCTGTAATTAAGAAACGTAAAAAGTGTGTTCGCGCGTATATTGAGGTGCATCAATATTGATAGAATGGACGTAATGTATTGCATACAAAATTAATAGAGAACTTTGTCTCTGCCAAAAATGTTTTATTACATATTATAGTTTCAAAGTAATTGAAAAACAGATCTGTCATAAATACCACGTAAAAGTTGGAGATAACAGTAAATTATATTCTTCTCACATTTTAATTAGAAGAGGTTGGTTTTAGGTAGATCACGGACTCAATGGGCATGGACTCTATAAACTTCTAGATATACTTATTTGTCAGTTCATCCCAAATGCTACAGAGAGTTACATAAAAAGGTCTGAATTGGATGAATAGTTGTTTTTTTCTTCAGTTACTGTTGCTTTAAGCTTTTCATACCAGTTGGATTAATATCATGCTTTTAAATTTACTGGTAACCACCTCAACTTAGGTATGCCTTTGGCTTTTAAAATAAATAGGTTAATAGTGTTGGTCCTTCGAGAAAGTGCTTTGTCATGCATGGAGATGTCCACTTGAATGGCGGCATTTCGACAATAACGATACGACATGACGTCCTAGCTCTTGTGCGAAGACGTCCTTTAAACCAAGCCACCTAGTGATTCTCACGAGGGTAGTTTTGTTAATTCCATCCCAGACCTCCTCAAACCTTAGCAGTTTCGTGCCCTTGTTCATCACTGACTACTGATTATGTCCAAAATTTAACTAACACAGTCCATGCGTAAAAAAAGGCTTTCTTGCTTTACACGAAACCAATGGCCCCTAAAGTAAATGATGATATAATATTAAGTCTAGGTTTTGCAAGATATTTGTGATTGCACTGCTTTTCCATCTGTTCGAAAATATAATCAGAAGATGTTGTTCATTTCAGAGACAATGATAATTTCCTTTCATTCGCTATTCAGTAATACTTTTCCGCCAATGTATAATATTGCACCACACTGCACGCGCGTACACGTTCCTTTGACATCGCACAATGTTGTCAAGTCAGAATTTTTAAGGTCAGATGTGAGTGACCATATATCTTGCGACTGTCAACACAGGGGTCAGATGATGTAGAATTTCTTTAGCTTTAAATTGGTTGCTGCATAAGTGGGTAGTGCGAGGTTTTAACACAATGATTGGGTCGTAACATTTTCAAGTTCATTTTGAACGTCACTGCATAAGAGTGTTAAACCTATAAGCTAACTTTACATACATATTTATATCTCCAGAAAAGAATTAACACCATGTCTCGAGTTATCCCCCTTACCGTGACCTTTGCCCTGGCTCTGACTGAGATGGCGCTGGTCACGATGGTGGCCGGCAGCGAAATGGACGGAGACTCGAACACGAACCCCAAACCATGCTGCTTCCCCAAACAGTTCACCGCCACTGGCACGGATATAGAACGAAGGCAGTGGGCCACTTTAAACTATGACTTCGTCAATAGGAGAAAGTTCGTCAGTTTTTTGGACGATGACGACTTTTTCTTTTACTACACGGACATGGCTGCTGGGTTAACGTACGAACACAGGGCTGGTATTTGCAAAATCTACACTACCCCAGGTATCATGAGAACCCACCTGACTTTCCCTTGTATCCCTGATGATGCAGTTCTGCTTACCCAGGGTGGCAGTTTGGGAAGCACTACCTGGAAGGTTCATTCAAACATGATGTCTGGTTTTATCACGGTTGACCAGGACAAGTGCTACCCTATCGCTTACACTTTGACGGATACGGCGTCCGGGTTCGGATATAACGTTTTCTTGACCGACATAAAGGAGGAAATCGACTCCGAAGTTTTCAACCAGGATTTGACTCACTGCAAACATGTCTGATGATACAGCATGATGCATGGAAATCTTTTTCTTATTCTCATGGAGATTTTGGTTTTGTTTTGTTCCGTTTGCTATTCTGATTCTTTTTAAATCACCTGTAAAGCTAGTTTGATTAGAAGGCATGGTCCAAAGAAAATATTCTTCATTTTCTTCAAGAACTATTTTTCGTGATTAATTTGGCTCCTTTCCAAACAAAATTGGTTATAAAACATGATCGAAAGACATTTTTTTTCCTTCCTTTTACAGAGATTGCGAATTTTAGGATTAGATTGTGGTTTTCATTTTCTGTTTCTTATAAATCCAAAATGATAATAAAGGTTTGTCCAAAGACAATGAATTCCTAGTTGTTTCCCTTAATCTATTATTTTTTTGCATTTTTTATTTGTTTGTTTATTTGCTTTGTAGTTAGTTGATTGGTTGATTGATTTGTTGTTTGATTAGTTGGTTGGTTGGTTGGTTGATTGGTTTGTCTGTTTGTTCATTTGTCTTATTTTTTGTTTGATGTTTGGTATTTTGTTTGTTTGCTTGTCTTTGTCTCGTGTTCCCCAAACAGGTTTTAAAGAGTTTTGTTTCCTTTTTCTCAGATATATTCTGCTATTTTGTTAATTTGTTTTCTTGGTTGGAGTCTTCTTTGTACCTTGTTAACCAATCTGATTTCATAGTTTTAGTCCAAAAAGGTGAATGACGGGGGG
>NW_004797574.1:243726-249088 GCF_000002075.1 Aplysia californica | reverse complement strand
TGTGTGTGTGTGTGTGTGTGTTTAATTAGCTGCCTGGCTGCCTGAACTGTATGCTCTCCGGGGAGCTGAAAATGTTTCTGAGTGTTCTAGAGTCTGCTGGGTTAAAGATTGTTATAAAGTGCACAAAGCATCCCGCTAATTGGGGTTAAAATCAATATTTACTAATTTGACAGGGACAGGGCAAGGAGGGATATAAAATCCCTGCAAAAAGAACGCGATACTTGATAAAAATCCTCTGCACTTGGGGATCGAATTCATTTCTCATGCTTCCAACGGCCAGGATGTTAGCTACTATAGTAAAGACGTCTGTCTCACTGGATCTTGAACTTTGTGGGATTAAATTTGTATTTACAAGATTTCTACGAGTAAAAGAACCATTTCAGAAAACGCTGAGAGCCTTGACATGCCATCTTAGCCTTCGAGGCCATTGGGACGGACACAACGAGATTTTTTGTCGGGAGGAAAAAAATCGGTCGGGTCGTTTCCGTCTTGTGTGTCCACACAGCTCGGAAAAAGACACGTCTTGTCTGTTGGCCTACTTATTTCCCGTATGTGTACGCTAGACCGCTGTCGTGGCGGGCTGTGTTATCGGTACCGGACTATAAATAGTCAAGAGGTCACATGAACCCAAGGTGGGGAAAAGCAATGCTTGGGTTTTAAAGGAAAATTGGTAAAACTGTTAATATGCATTTAAACGGTGGTTGAGCACAGTCTTTGTTAATTTTAAGATGCTGATTACGAATATGACATTAGTTGTTAATCCTAACTCAAAATTAGAAAATATATTCAGGTCCGGCTGGGCCTAAATCTAATGAGTTACCACTAGGGCCGACTAAAATGCAGCAAGCGCTTTCCAACCGACACATGTTTTGACCCAGCCAAACGGGATTTTTTTTATTTCTTAGGGGGAAAAAAGATGCTCCATTTCAACAACCGACTTTCCGAGAGACTGACGGAATCGGGTCGGTTGGTTTGTGTCCCAATGGACTCGAACTCTAAGAATAAGAATACCCCGTAGAGATTTGAGCCTGACCAATCCACATCTTAGTTTTGCTTGGCAACTAAACCGGCACTCCAAAGATCCTGTTAAAAAAAAAAAAGGAAAAAAAGGGGTTGGGGTGGGTTAAATCACAAAGAGTTGTGGCTCAGATGCTGGGGTGCACGAGACTGTACGCTCAAAACCTCAGAGGAACAATTTAAAACAATCTGAGACTGAAACACTTCTGAGATACCAAAATGGTAACAGTAAAGTTACTGAGAATCAAATGGACAGGCACAGTCAGCAATGAGAAAGTGTAAAAGAAAACAAGACAGATCCCAGTCAGAGGTGAGGTAGGAAGAAGGCGGTGGGTATGGATTGGGCATATTCTTAGGACGTCAGGCAGCTGTATAGCAAAGAAAGTGTTGGGTGGGAACCCATAAGGTAAAAGATCAATGGGAAGACCGCATTGAACCAGCAGAAAATTTACAGAAACTGTTGATCATCAAGAGGGATAGAGAAAGGTAGAACGTTATTGTTTGTCGCCTATACCCTGAGGCAGGGTGAGAAAGGCAATGATGCTGACAAAAACAGTTAATTACTGTCATCCAAGACAGTTGGTAGGTTTAACTCACACCAGAAAAATCGAGCCAGAGACATGGTCTGCACTCACGTAAGCGTTTCTGCTGTAGCAAATATATTCAACATGCTTTGAGCATTACTACTTCAAAGGCAGTTTTTTCGTTTCTTTTTTCTTATAATAAGACCGTTTTAGATAAGCAAACAGAACCACCCATACGGTGTAGAAAAATTGAATCTGCACTCGAAACCATCCAGGTCTTCTGGTGCTCACTCTACAACCGTATTGTAAAAGATCTTACCCCTCCAATTGTGTTTGACCACTTTCTCATAGACAGACAGCATGAGCTGAAGTACCTGGGAATCACTCAGGGAATCCAATATTGTCTTCATAGATTTGAGAAGGCTTTTGACAGAGTAACAATGCCAAACTATGGAAGACACTTGAAAAGTATGGCGTCAGAAGACAACTGTTAAACAATGCCAGAACTCTATATACAACAGCATACGTTCAGTAAGAAAAAAGGAGGGTAATACAGAATAGTAACAAGTGCAATCTGGAGTACGACAGGGATAGGTTTTATCTGTTATCCTTTTCATGACATAAATGGCAAGAATAGCGCAAGACGCAAACCAAAGCCTATAAAGCCTTAATTAACTTCTCTTTGCAAATTACCAATGTCTTATTCATCCAAATCAACAAAACCTCCAAAATCACACCACAAAACTGAACAACATCTGCAAAACATTTTGACATGATAATACATTAAAAACAGAAGTGAGCCGAAACCATAATCCCCAGAACATCCTCGTCGATGGTGAAAAACCGAAACAGGTGAAAGAGCTTATATATCTTGGTAGCACATTTTTTGTGATAACCTTTCCTTAGACAGAGAAATATATTTGTGAGATCAAAAAAGCAAACACCCTCACCTACAAGCTCCCACCCCTTCTATCTCATCCAAACATGTCCATGGACACCCAGAGACAGCTCATCACTCTAATATCCATACCAATATTGTGTTACCAGTGCCGGAACCGCAGATTAGTTAAAACTCCTGAAAACAAAAATACTGCATTTGAAATGAAATAAAGGTCTCCGAAATAACCTTAACATTACAAGACGAGAAACACAAATGAATGAAGATGTAGGAGCCTGTGTTTCATAGTAAAACAGAACAATTGGTTTGGCCACCTTTTGCGAATGTCACCTACCCCGCCAGCCTCTAGAGCCTATAGCACCAAGTATTGAGGCTATAAAGGAAGGGGTGGATTGGCTGAATCAAGGAAACCCTACGAAATTGTAATACCCAAATTGAAGAGAGCTGCAGCAGCGGTGTAATCCATTGACATATGTTCGCGGAGTGATTGAATCTGTGTGTTAATTTCCTGGTTCCATAAAACTATCTTTAGTAAAATGTTATTCTCTGGTGCGTTAAAAAAATGTTCATTTTAGAATAGCTATTTTTGCATACACTGGGAATATAAAGCACATGGATGAGATTCGATTTTCAAACCTTTGAAGCCACATTGATGAGATCATACATTTGTCCTGAGTGTGGTTCGTCGATAAAAAGACTTGCTGTGAGGCAGTATGACTAAAGATTTCGATAAAAGTTAACTTGAGATCTCTATTAGTTTTTCAGCCAATTACTAACCACATCTTGAGTCACAAATTAAAAGTCGACGTTACGTCATTCAGAACGATACTTTTTTTCTAAAAACTGGAGAGTCAAAATTCACAATTACCATAATGTATCCAGTATGTCAATCTAACTGCTGGATTATTGTAGCTCACTTAGCCTTGATAGGACCTAACAGGCAGGATTGATGATTGAAGCATGCCCCTTCCTAAACTGTTCACACAATTTTGATGAAAGTGTTAAAAAGTTACGGTCACGTGTGATTATGTAAAGGAAAATAATAAATAAAAATATACTAACTTCGATACACCATTCTTAAAAATAGGTTTAAAACATTTTTGCGCCTGATGTCAAAGAGGAGCCAAAAGGAGCATACAGAAAGTTTAGAGAAGGTCGAGTAAGCTCTTAATGGAGGATTAAAGCTCACTTTTACTAAGTAAATGAAACGCTTGTAAAACTGAAAATATTACTTGTTAGAAACCCAAGCCATCGAGTTTAAAACCTTTTTTCAAATCTTTTCACATTGTTAGGATATACAAGTATTATCTTACCGACATCTATTAAGTTCTTTAAGTATGTCATGTTTTACTTGATAGAAAGTAATTCTTAATCATAGTTTGAGCTTTGTTTTATCGGATTTCCGAGTCTCTTGACAAATTTGGCTGTCCTATTGGAGTCGTACGTTAAATGAAGAGGTCCTGCTTCTAAAAACAATATTACTTTTTTTTTAGATTAAAGGGTAAAGAAGAGTTTCAATTTTTTGCCGTGCTGACAGATTTCAAGCTCATCCCTGTCCGCCAAAAAAATCTGCAGAATTTTGAAAAAAAATTATAATAATTTTTTTAAGATTATAAAAGAATAAAGGCAAATAAGACAATATTTACATTGAAAACAAACAAGAAAAAAAAAAAAAGGAGTACTAGCCGTTGCTTAAAGCAGTAGTTGTATTTTGTCTCTATAAATTTATCCAACAAAAAGAACCCCAAAGTTATGTACACACTGTATTTACATGATACGTTTTCTTTTTAAGTTTCAGATATGCCATGCTATCATAGAAAATGAAAAGTAGGCTAAATTGTGGAAAGATTAAAGTGTTTGAGACTCTTTATCACTTTGATCAATTCAGATGGTACACGGAGCTTCGAGTGTATGCTACTACAATATAGTCCATTTTTTGAGTAAAGAGAAGCACATCGAGGTAATAATGGTCATTTGTGCTGGGAAAAGAAAGACAGACAGACAGAAACAGCACAGGAAAAATAAAGAAATAGGACCTACCAGTGGTGCCCTCCAATCATCCGCGAGCCGTCTTTAGATTAGCTAAGAACAGAACCAAAAATGAATGTTTGTGAAAATATCCAGGGCAAAAAGAGGCCCACGCCATAGTTTGTCACCGAAATATTTCATGGCCGTCAGAAAAAAAGTGGAATTTACAGTCTCTACTAAATAAGACAGTCTTCATTTTTAAAGGAGAGATCCAACTTTGTCTTGCAGAAATTCTGTCTCTGCAGTGGGACGATAATTCCACCCACGATGGTATCCTGAATGTATTAAAGAGCGAAACATTTCTCTTCTTTTAGCACTTTTTCAACAAAGTGTTCATGCACATAGACGCTGTTTATGGGACCCTCTAACACAGGAGTACTACGCCCATAGCAACCTATTTTAAGACTCCTTAGTATGCTTGTTATATGTGTGAAATTTGGTAACATTCGGTCCAGTAATAAGCGAGACAGCTTTCAGGTGTAGCACCCCCCCCCCCCTCTTAAGTTTGCTCAAGGTCGCACAATCCAGGGCCTTTATTCAACTCTGAAGGGATACAAACTCTACACAACATTTAGAGAAGTATGCAAAATCCAAGAAATCGCAAAAGACGTTTATGTCAATCCACGAGGACATCACTGACAGCATGCCCAACTTCGTCAACAGAATAAAGGACACTTTTGCTACAGCAAAAGAACGAAAAGACGACTTCTTCTTCAAATAGATTTTCTCAAAACATGTAAGGGGAAGAAAACATCTCATTTACCATGCCCTTGACTATATTCAACCTGCTTTAACCTAATGGTGCATACCCACTTGAAAGAACCACGACCCGCCCCTGGACTACATCGAGATAGCGCTTGATCAAAAGTCATAAATAAATAAATAAATAAATAAA
>NW_004797574.1:227916-243308 GCF_000002075.1 Aplysia californica | reverse complement strand
TGTGTGTGTGTGTGTGTGTGTGTGTGTGTGTGTGTGTGTGTGTGTGTGTGTTTGTGTGTGTGTGTGTGTGTGTTTAATTAGCTGCCTGGCTGCCTGAACTGTATGCTCTCCGGGGAGCTGAAAATGTTTCTGAGTGTTCTAGAGTCTGCTGGGTTAAAGATTGTTATAAAGTGCACAAAGCATCCCGCTAATTGGGGTTAAAATCAATATTTACTAATTTGACAGGGACAGGGCAAGGAGGGATATAAAATCCCTGCAAAAAGAACGCGATACTTGATAAAAATCCTCTGCACTTGGGGATCGAATTCATTTCTCATGCTTCCAACGGCCAGGATGTTAGCTACTATAGTAAAGACGTCTGTCTCACTGGATCTTGAACTTTGTGGGATTAAATTTGTATTTACAAGATTTCTACGAGTAAAAGAACCATTTCAGAAAACGCTGAGAGCCTTGACATGCCATCTTAGCCTTCGAGGCCATTGGGACGGACACAACGAGATTTTTTGTCGGGAGGAAAAAAATCGGTCGGGTCGTTTCCGTCTTGTGTGTCCACACAGCTCGGAAAAAGACACGTCTTGTCTGTTGGCCTACTTATTTCCCGTATGTGTACGCTAGACCGCTGTCGTGGCGGGCTGTGTTATCGGTACCGGACTATAAATAGTCAAGAGGTCACATGAACCCAAGGTGGGGAAAAGCAATGCTTGGGTTTTAAAGGAAAATTGGTAAAACTGTTAATATGCATTTAAACGGTGGTTGAGCACAGTCTTTGTTAATTTTAAGATGCTGATTACGAATATGACATTAGTTGTTAATCCTAACTCAAAATTAGAAAATATATTCAGGTCCGGCTGGGCCTAAATCTAATGAGTTACCACTAGGGCCGACTAAAATGCAGCAAGCGCTTTCCAACCGACACATGTTTTGACCCAGCCAAACGGGATTTTTTTTATTTCTTAGGGGGAAAAAAGATGCTCCATTTCAACAACCGACTTTCCGAGAGACTGACGGAATCGGGTCGGTTGGTTTGTGTCCCAATGGACTCGAACTCTAAGAATAAGAATACCCCGTAGAGATTTGAGCCTGACCAATCCACATCTTAGTTTTGCTTGGCAACTAAACCGGCACTCCAAAGATCCTGTTAAAAAAAAAAAAGGAAAAAAAGGGGTTGGGGTGGGTTAAATCACAAAGAGTTGTGGCTCAGATGCTGGGGTGCACGAGACTGTACGCTCAAAACCTCAGAGGAACAATTTAAAACAATCTGAGACTGAAACACTTCTGAGATACCAAAATGGTAACAGTAAAGTTACTGAGAATCAAATGGACAGGCACAGTCAGCAATGAGAAAGTGTAAAAGAAAACAAGACAGATCCCAGTCAGAGGTGAGGTAGGAAGAAGGCGGTGGGTATGGATTGGGCATATTCTTAGGACGTCAGGCAGCTGTATAGCAAAGAAAGTGTTGGGTGGGAACCCATAAGGTAAAAGATCAATGGGAAGACCGCATTGAACCAGCAGAAAATTTACAGAAACTGTTGATCATCAAGAGGGATAGAGAAAGGTAGAACGTTATTGTTTGTCGCCTATACCCTGAGGCAGGGTGAGAAAGGCAATGATGCTGACAAAAACAGTTAATTACTGTCATCCAAGACAGTTGGTAGGTTTAACTCACACCAGAAAAATCGAGCCAGAGACATGGTCTGCACTCACGTAAGCGTTTCTGCTGTAGCAAATATATTCAACATGCTTTGAGCATTACTACTTCAAAGGCAGTTTTTTCGTTTCTTTTTTCTTATAATAAGACCGTTTTAGATAAGCAAACAGAACCACCCATACGGTGTAGAAAAATTGAATCTGCACTCGAAACCATCCAGGTCTTCTGGTGCTCACTCTACAACCGTATTGTAAAAGATCTTACCCCTCCAATTGTGTTTGACCACTTTCTCATAGACAGACAGCATGAGCTGAAGTACCTGGGAATCACTCTGGACAGGACAGGACACATTTTTCCGAAGACGTATTAACAATGTTGCTGTCACAGCTCAGGGGGGGGCTTAAATGTAGTGAAGACCTTGACTTCAGCGGGAATTCAACAGAGAGTTCTTTTTCTCCTAATGCAGCTGGTTGTTCTGTCAGTCATAGACTATGGACTGGGCATCCTCTCCCTGTCCAAGTCTGAGATAGACAGGTTGGAGAGAGTACAGAATGCAGCTATGAGGGCCGTTCTAGGTTGCACAAAGGACACCCATGTTGTCTGTACGCATCAGAGTGAGGCATACGGTGGCACGGGCAAAGTTGTACTTGAATGTTTTGGATGACCCGAGGCATCCTTTGCATGACAACTTAAGCAGCATCAAAAGAAACAGGATCAAACGGGGCAGCTCACGGATGGCAGAAGCCGAAGACCCCTTGAGGAAAGTTTGTGGCATCGACGAAATATGCTGTGGAAAGAAATTGTTTGAACTGAGCCCCGATTGCAGAAGCCTGGCCGACGTTCACATCACTATGGATCATGTAAGACGGGAATATGCTGCTTTTATTAACGACAATGAAATACGACAGTTAATTGAGGATCATTCAAAGCTAGAGGACCCGGTGATCTATTCAGATGGATCGCTCAGGAGGGGTCAGAGAAGTGGGTGGGGTTTTGTGGTTACAATGGGGACGAAAAGGTTCATGACATGTCAAGGGCCATAGAAAGAACAACTTCAAGCATGAAAATGGAGACTTAGGCCGTAACAAGAGCGCTTGTCTGGCTTCAAAATACAAGACCAAGAACTAGCCATCTCATTATTGTCGCAGACTCCCAGAGCATCCTGCGACAGGTTGAGAAAGGGCTGCTTCGGCGTGAATGGATGAACACAATACAGCTGAACAACACTCATCACTTAGAGCCATCACGTGTTTCTTCTGTACTGGGGACTCTGTAGTGAAGGGCAATGAGGAGGCTGATAGGCTTGCAGGCAGTGCCGTGGTTAATGGTGAGGTGAAAAATGACAAAGGAGAAGTGTTGAACACCCTGGAGGAAAAGTTGCGAGATAAGGAAGACAGTGAGACAGCAGAACACCACGCAATCATTAGGATGCGGGAAATGGGGATAGAGAGGGGAGAAGGAAGAAAGGAACGATTATCTGGAAAGGAAAGACGTCACCATAATCAGACAGCCAACTGAACAATCAGTATGGACACCTTGTGGGCTTTGGTGCTGGGGGGAACTGAGCACTTATGGACCTGTCCGGTGTGCAATGACGTTGTTGCCCAGGACAGGTAATACAGGTAATACAGGTAATACAGGTAATACAACAAACCCCATTAAGAATGCCCCAGGACCAGATGACATGACAGTGGAAGCTATAGGTTCTACAAGTGTGGCGACCCATTAGTTTATTTCAAGTTGTCTTCCTCACCTGATACATTTCGTTTTGTTTTACCCTTGCACATTATCTTCCTCAATTGATACACATAAAAGAACTTGTCAGTTTGTTAGTGTTTGAGCATTCAATCAGCTGCTCGCTTTGTCTGCTTCCCGAGAAGCTGAGAGAGAATGTTTCTGAGTGTTGTCTCTCTCTCTCTCTCTTTTTCTCTCTCTCTCTCTCTCTCTCTCTCTCTCTCTCTCTCTCTTTCTCTCTCTCTCTCTTTCTCTTTCTCTCTCTCTCTTTCTCTCTCTCTCTCTCTCTCTCTCTCTCTCTCTCTCTCTCTCTATATATATATATATATATATATATATATATATATATATATATATATATATAATTTAAGTTCATGAAAAACTACCCAATGTTTCATTATTCCAGTACAATGACAGAAATTTTTCCCACTGGGACAATACAATTTTAAACACACAAATAAAAGAAACAAGAAAAAAACCCCGACCACCATTAAAAATAAATATTTGATTTTAAAAGCCCAATGGACGGAAAATATCTGTCTTTCGATTTTATTATTTTGACAAGCGCCTGATTTTACCACAATATCACAATAAGTACTCAATATCAAACATTATATCAAAAACAAGAACATGGTTGGTTGCTGCTTCTTTTACAAAATTTTATTAGAAGGGGGGAAAAATCAAAATGTTGTGTTTGGATTGTTCGAAAAATCAGGTATTTTCCCAGGCGTTGATTGTTTGAACCAAGCAAGGACATGACATTCAACATTTGAAAGGCAAAATGAGAGTTCAGTTTAATTTGAGTGCATAAATAAACCTAAACTGTCAAAAAAACAAAAACAAATAAAAACATCAGAAAATAATCCTGAAGGCTTCGTTTTTATAAACAAGGTCAGAGGATGAAAAAACCCTTCTGGTAGATAGATAGATAGATAGATAGATAGATAGATAGATAGATAGATAGATAGATAGATATGTGAGCCCTGCTGACAAAATGAGTTACTTCTCGCAATCTACAAATCGATGTATTGGCCCAAAATGGACACTAGAGTCAAATTTGTAAATTTAAAACAATTGATGCCATATTCTTTAAATGCCTTTATTATGTTATAGTGAATGTAAATGGTAAAATCTTCACCTAATAGGGTGACGTATTTATTTCCATGAGGCTCGAATCCGAGAAGTATCTCATTTTGTCAGAACGTTTCACATATAGAAAGCCATTTTCTCTCAATGATAAAAATGTACATTTTCAGAGACATAAAATCTCTCTATCGACCATAATACACAGTTGAAACTGCCCTATACGCCGGCTGTCTGAGACAATCACCCAGTACCTGTACAAACTATAAACTTCCAACTCAACCCCCCCCCCCTGCATTTGGTTGTTGTCGTTGAAATTTTAGTAATATTGTCCATTAGTCAACTATTCTTAGACAACCACTTTTCTCCACTACGATGAGTGATGTCCCAACAATAATGTAAACTGTATGAGGTTATTATCATTAGATTTCTGTGCTGTCCGGCAAATCTACGTTGACAACAGACGAACCAATTCCTACACTGACTCTGGTCAAAATCACTATAGTATAATTATACTGCCTATGAGATCCTGATGTCACTTTTCATATCGCTAGTGCGTGGTGGCTTGAGCGTAATAAAGACTGTATAAGATTATCATTAGACTTCAGTACAGTCGGATAGATCTACGTCAAAAGCAGACTCGTCAATACCTTCAGTAATGCTGGTCAGAAATACGTAGAGAGAAAAACCGGAATCAGTATCGGTCAAGCTGGCAGTGATAGGGTAACATTTGTCCTGAGACACGGAAATAAAACCGGACATTCCGTTTGAATTCACCTCCCAGGTGTTTGCTCTCAGGGACCCGCCTTGGTCGATCAGCTGCGAATCATCGGGGATGCAGGGAAAAGTGATGTGAACTCTGGTAATTCCCGGAGTGGTAAAGTATTTGCACGTCCCGCCGAGGTGCTCGTAGGTCCTTCCAGCCTTCATATCTGTGTAGTAGAAGTCGTTGGAGTCCGAGTCTATAACGTTGACAATTTTTCTTTGGTTGACGAAGTCGAAGGAGGATTTCGCCCAGATTCGCTTCTCTGCGTCGGAGTTGTAAGTCGTGAACTGTTTTGGGAAGCAGCAAGGTTGTGGGTCGGAATCAGAGCTACCCTCACTTCCACAGTCGACAGTCACCAACGGTACCGCAATCAGGAAAAGGGCAAAGTTCAGGACAAGGGGAACGGCTAGGGCCATCTTTCTCTGAGGGCAGAGGGAAACTAAAATTCAGATAGATGTGATGGTGTATTCCTGAAATAGCGTGTGCTCTCGTAATGATATTGCGGTTCCTTTTCCTGTAGATCTATACCGTATTAATTTCTTTTTACCGGAAGTGACTTGAATTTACTATATTTGCGACTGTTGGTGTAATCCGCGAATTCTACTCGTTTGCCAAATAAAAAAATGGCCTCTACTGCAGTACACCACATGGTACGGGGCGACTCAATCCCGAATTCTAAACTTTGGTTAAAAAAACCAAAAACATGTTGGGCGAAACACGACATAAAGATCACGCCAATACATTTAATTTTTAAAAATTAGAATCTCAAAAATACTCAGTGCATGTTGTTTCTATCTGTTGAGATTATAAGTCTCATCGTTGATGGGATGGTGCTCTTTGCCGTCGTACGCAGAAGACGCGATTTCGATTTTCATAAGAAAAGATATTTTATCGAGTATCTTGATGGTCGTTGGGGAATACCAAAGCGAAAAATGTTTGTCGAGCATAATTTCCATCTTTCTGCTTAAATGTTGTATCGATCTCCTGCCGGGTTGGCCTAGAAAGGTGGGGTCAAAAGATGAATTCATCTAAACATGTTGTGATATTTTTTGAAAGAGGAACGAGAAACGGCCTTTCTACAAATTTTACAGAATAATAGTTGATTTTTCTATTGATTTTCAAATTGATTTTCAAATTGATTTTTAAATTGATTTTTAAATTGATTTTTTTTGGACAAACAACAATGTTGAATGACGGCGACACTATGTATACGCCGTCCTTCAAGAGCTACAGTTTTACATGGTTGGCTTAGGGGCAGAGAGTGATGAAGTATGTTCACAGAAAAAAATAGATATCTATCTCCACCTCAAACTTTCTTTTCTCTAGGCTTTTTTTTTTACGTCTCCATTAATGCAATTTAGATCGTTTGGAAGAATGGCTTTAACCATGCTTGTCAGATTCAACCCGGGCTTTAAAAAATATAGCCTTTTAACCGAAATACCGCGATACTGGGTTAAAAATTCTCCACGAACAGACTACGAAATCAAGCCTTCTGAATGCAACGACTAAGCATCTAACCGCTCCACCACATAAGCCGGTTACATCGGACTCAAACTCAGACCGTTCCTATGTTCAAGCAAAGAACCTAAGAACTTCACCAAGGACGCACATACAGTCCAGCCCATGTGAGGCATCATAGGAAATTTGGTTGTGTGTCGTTGGTCCAGGGACTGAGACATAATAGAATAAAATGTGATTTAAAAAAATAAATGTCATTGTAAAACGAGTTCTTTTAATTATAAATATCCTCAAAATTACACGTAAACGATGTACTTCGAATAAAATATTTGAGTAACATCAATAAAAATGTATGTGTATATTTACAATTATTCTTAAACATAATTAATTTTGGAGAAAATGAAAAAAATAAAACAGCAGGAACAGATTTTTCAGAACTGGGCACAGGGAAAGGAACTGAGGTTAGGGGTGACTAACTAAAAATGCTCATATCTCGGCTTCTGATCAATTTATTTTAGATAGCAAAAAAAGCATCAATTCAATAGATAGTGTACTTTACGAAAGTGTGAGTCGTTCGTTTTGCTTTAAAATTTGAAATAATATTTTTTGTGTCGTAACTAATTTTCCTTTTTCGAAACATTTGCACTATGTGATTGATTTTCCTTAAGGGTATCTCGAATGATAAATTATCAACAGCTATACAAAATAATTACGCTGCAATTAAGTTTTCCTCCTATACAAAACACAACACTGAAGATAAATCTCTGAAGCTTCAGAGGATTCCTGCTGGTGAAGACAGACAATTATTTATTGCACGAGTTTTATAGAGAAACGTACGCCAACGTAACATCCTTTGACTGGATTTATAATGACTCCTCATACCATTCGAAGTCACAATCTAAAAGCATATCGAGGATAGGTAAATCTATTTTTGTTAGGGTTCTGCAACAACTTCTTTTTGTGCTTGTGATATAAGCATTAAGATCAGGTGTTCAAGTGACTTTAGACACAAAATTATAAAAATCAACACATATTTGCTTTTTCTGGCTTGACTGTTCAAAGTGGACGAAAAAGCGGGTTCACAGAGCTCTCATTGGTGTGTTAATGTAAGTCCCTGGTAAACAACGTTTATATTGTTTCACAGCGTGGTGGAATCAGGTGCTTATAATTGATTCCGTCCATGATTTTTTCAGGCTCTGGACAGAATTATTTTTCCCTGTTCAGTTTTAGACCTGGGGTGCATCTATTTAATGCATTACTGTGAAGCTGTAAGTCACTCTAATAGGTATTGTCATATACCAAACTGATGGGAATAAATAGAGGAATGTGTTTATATCAATAACTATGACCTATAATCTGTTTGTACTGCATTTTCCTTCAGACAAAAACGAATGAGAAAAAAAAATTGCGCAACAGCTCTTCGAAAATTTCGAATTACCGCACTTTTTCAGCTCTATAAGTCCTAATAATCCATTGGAATCAACACAACATTGTAGCGATATCACCCTAGCACACATTTATGCAAGAATTTCACAAATTTAGTTGAATATCTTTCTTTGAAGGGCCTTTTTATTATACCAGGCTCCGTGTTGTTTACCCTTAGATCTAGCCTACATCACGACAACAAAAACAACGATTTTTGCAAGAATTTCGCGGAGTTTCGATCGATATTGGACGAATGGACGGAATCAGGTGCTTTTAAGCGTGGAGATTTACTGGTATAATCCTAACGCCTATTCATTTCCCTTCATTTTGGTTGTAATAGAGCTCATCCCCCTTAAATAAAAGCCGAGATAGTTGCGATTGAAGGAAGTAAGGGGTCGCCTTGCGTCCGAGGTAATATTAGCGAAAAAAATGGTTGCTAAAGATTGTTGACTCTTAAAGCTGTAGCGTCAACGGAAACTGCAAATTTACATTTTTTGGGTGCCGTTGATCAACTTTAAAAAAATCAAAATTGCGTACAGGAATATGTTTCAAATGGATATAGATAGGATGATGAGCCCAAAACAAAATCAAAAAAGTAAATCGATAAAATTATCAAACGGGCGGTAAAATGTCTATTTCTCTGATTTCAATATTTTGACGAGGGCCTGATTTCACCATGATGCCTCACAATTGTGTGTGCCGAGTTATATGGTCATAGCAGTTTGATTCTTCGCCGTTGTATGCAAACAACCCAAGTTCGATCCCCAAGTGGGGATAGTTGTTGTTGTTTTTTTCTATATCGTGTATAAGGATCTTTCTGTTGAGATGAGCCCTGTCCCTCTTAGTCCTAATTTACTCTAACAGGCTGGGTCGAAGCCAATTTTCTCACCTCGTACTGGGGTAGCGAAAAAAAAAGACCTCCTATACTATACTTCTCCCCTGTGATAAAGTCTCCACTTCTGTTCAGCTGTATCTTGTCCTTTTCAGGACCGAATCTAAGTCTCTCCTTCAAGCACGTTTATGCCTTCCTTTTTGTTCCTTTAAAAAAATTTTTATCGAAGGCTTGATGCGTAAAGTTATGTGTTCAGATTTCTCAGCGTGTGTATAATCTACTTCTATTTTCTTTTTTCTGATTTCTAAATCCATTAATTTCGATTTATTTGTCTGCTGTAACAGCTGTTCATTTCTTATGGTGTCATAATACCGTATGAATGAGGCTAAATCCTTCTTCGGATTCTTGGGTCTCTTTAGGACTATTATATAAGCTTAGGTATCACGTCATATATTATGTCATTGTGATACGGCGTGGTGAAACCAGACGCTCGTCAATATTTGTATTTTCGTACAGCGTGTTAATTTGTCTTGCTTTCGAGGAAAAAAAGTACCCATCTATCTTGAATACAAATCGAGATTGAACAAGGTGGTGGTTGCTTGTTTTCACAGCTCTAAGTGGTCGACAAGATAATAAAAGAAGCTGTTATCCATTTTCAAAGAGTCTTTTTTCAACAAGTTACTTCAACACTTATGAAAAATGAGATTTCTCTGTTTTGTTTTGGTTTGCTTATTATTTTGTTTTGGTGTTTTGTTGTTGTTGTTGTTGCTATTGTTGTTGCTGTTGTTGTTATTATTGTTGTTGTTGTCGTTGCTGCTACCACAGTTGGAAAATTCACTGTTGACGTGGAAGGGTGATATTACAAATATAATTTAAGTGACAAATTGCCAAATAGGGAAGACATGTTTAAAAATTCTTCAGTCTCCACCGGTTGTTTTTTTGTTGTTGTCTTTTTGCAGTCCCCAATGATGATGATGATGATGATGATGATGATGATGATGATGATGATGATGATGATGACGATGATGGTTGGAAAGACGAATAACAGATGCAAACAATCTTTAAAAACGTTTTGTAGGTTCTTACAAATGTGGGAAAGAACTACGCAAATATCACATGAATGTCTAGAAATCTCATTTAATTATTTTATTTTTTAATTAATTTTAGCTGACGTTTGCTTGCTGAAATAGCTTTCATATGCAGCAGCTGCTATCCACTTTTTGCAAAGTAACAAGAATATTGCAAAATTTTTCATAGATCTCCACATCACGCCATTAGTGCTTGCTTTTAGATCTGTTACTCAAATTATTATAATGTGTAGCTAAACTCTATTTCAGAGTAGATTTTTTTTCCGCAGGTGAATCAAATTCATACAGGGGAAAAAAGTATTGTGTTGTAGAAACTGACTGTGTTTTGGTTAGATTATAGTATTGTCTGTGTTGTAGAGCAATATTTTAATTTGGTTGTTTTGTTTTGTTGTTGTTTTGGGTTGTTTTTTTATAATATATATTTTTTAAATGTATATATGTGTATAATATATAAAATATATGATACATTCTTTTATTTTCATATTGGAGTCATAAAGAAGTACGAAATATGAGTGGACACTTGAGACGGTTTTGCAGAGTTACTGTAATTTCAGAGACCTTTTTGTGCAGCAATTTCATCAGATCTCTGTTTAAGATGTTTTTGATAGGTTTGGTATAATTTAGCAAAGAATATTACTCAAAAGAGGTAAAGTGTGAAAATGAGGGGAAAGGATTGGTTCAGGGAGACAATGAGTGAGAATAAGGTATAGAGAGTAAGTGAGAGAGAGAGTGAGAGAGAGAGAGAGAGGGAGAGAGAGAGAGAGAGAGAGAGAGAGAGAGAGAGAGAGAGAGAGAGAGAGAGAGGGAGAGAAAGAAAGAGAAAAAGAAAGAGAGAGGGGGGAGAAAAAGAGAAAGAAAAAGAGAGAGAGAGAGAGAGAGAGAGAGAGAGAGAGAAAGAGGGAGAGAAAGAAAGAGAAAAAGAAAGAGAGAGAGGCAGAGAGAAAGAGGGAGAGAAAGAAAGAGAAAAAGAAAGAGAAAAAGAAAGAGAAAAAGAAAGAGAGAGAGAGGGAGAGAAAGAAAGAGAAAAAGAAAGAGAGAGGGGGGAGAAAAAGAGAAAGAAAAAGAAAGAGAGAGAGAGAGAGAGAGAGAGAGAGAGAGAGAGAGAGACAGAGAGAGAGAGAGAGAGAGACGTGCAAGTAAAAGGAAGAAAATCGTGCAAATGAGGGGAGGCAGAAAAGGTGTGTCGCGCAAACGAAGGAGAGAGTATCGATTGAATTAAAAGTGAACGAGATCAAACTTAGAGGGGAAAAAAATCCAAACAAAATACCAGGTGTTTCTGGTATTACAATATCGTTACATTTGACTGAAGATTTAAAATTAAGCAAAACAAAACAAAACGGCTCGGTGAAATTGCCAATTTCTGCGCATAATACGGAGATTTTAGTATATTCGTACAGTGTGTTTCTTTGTCTTGCTTTCTGTGAAAAAATACCTATCTATTTTGAAGAGAAATAGATACAATTGAGACAGAACGAGGTAGGGGGTGGCTTGCTTTCAGAGGTAAAAATTATATAGAAAATGGTCGCCAAAGCTTGGAGATTTTTAAAGTTTGAGTGTCTTTGGGAGATGCAAATTTACTTTTTAAACTTAAAATTGTGTTGCTTTGATCAACATTTTTCTGTAAAATCATCACATAAATTTGTTTTTAAATGTGCATAACGGTTATAAGCTAAATAAGACAGCAGTAAGAGGGAGCCAAGGAGTCACATTTCTCTGATTCTACGTACAAACGATCGGAATTAGTGACCGTATGTTTTTTCATTTGTTTTAGTGAGAATTTTACGACTCTTGCAGCACATTAAAAGTGCGAAGAATAAAGGTGTTACAATGGAATAACAAACACAAAACAGGAAGAGAGATGAGGACAATGGATATTTGTAAAGGGTGAAATGGTATAGGTTTAACGCCCCTATCAACTCTATAAGGTTATTTAAGAGGCAGGACCACCTAGTTTAACGCCCGTCTCCGATAGGACCGAGCCAAGTGGGAAGTTCGTGTAAAGTGCCTTTCCCAAGGACACAACGTAGCCTAACCACTAGGCTACCGACGCCACCAATGGATATTTGATGTGAAAGAAAAAGCAAACGACGCCAGGGCACCCGCCAACCACCCACCTCAGATATCCAATGTTTGGTGAAACTGATGAAATGTCAAAGGTTTAACGCTCCTATTAAAAGTATTCGCTTACTTAAGAGTAAGATGAAATGTTTGATTTTGAAGAATTTAGCGAAAATGTGCCAAAATTTTATCCTTTGATTCGCCATAAAATAAAATCGGGCCACTGATAATAGATTATTTTCAGAATTCAAACAAGTCTGTTTTGTGTTCGGAGATGCTGGAAATAGCTTTCCATTTTTGTCAGTAGATTTCTGTAGTAAGTGGTTCTGTTTGTTGTAGCGCTCTCAGTGTTAATGTAATCCATTTGTGAGGCAGCGTGGTGGAATCAGGCTCTCGTCAATTTTGGGCCTGTAGAGTTATTGGTATCATCCTAAAGCTTGTTCACTTGTCTTTATTTGTATGAAAAAAATATCCATTTATCTTATATAAAAGTCGAGATAGTTGCGAAAGAAGGAGGTGGGGCGCATTTGTTTTCAGAGGTAAAATTAGTGAGAAAATGGCCACCAAAGATTAGTTATTTCCTTAGCATAAGAGTCCGTGGTAACTGAAAATTTACATTTTTTGTGCCTTTAATCAACGTTTTTTTCATAAAAATCCACACAGAAATAAGTTCTTTAATGGGCATGAAAAGTGTTGCGCCCAAAAACAAAAATTCACTTTGATTATTTTGACGAGAGCCTGATTTCTCCACGCTGCCTCACATCTGTTACTTTCCACGTACTGATATCTAATTGTAACGACTGACATATATTTGGTTGATATATTTGGTCAAACTAAAAGTTTATAGGCAACTTGTACATTCTAACGAAGCCTAGTTGTGATCTGTGATAGAGAAACCAGGTTTCAGTTTTTATCAGAAAAATGTCCAATTGATTGTTGTTGTACTGTCAAAATTTAGTAGTGAAATGGCACGGGCTTTACGTCCGTATCCCCACTATTCCATTATTTAAGAGTTAAAGATTCACTTCCGAAAGGACCGATCCAAATACAGTATTCAAGTAAAGTGCCTTTGCCGGGGACACAACGTCGGACCGAGTAGAGGTTCGAAACTCGAAGTGACATTCTCGCAATCACGGGTCTGGTAGCCTAAACACTAGGCCACAACACCGTTACTCTCTCAGTGTTTAATGAAATCCATTTATTTTATAATATGTATAAAATCTAATTATAACAACCGACAGATATTTTCTCTGCACCTTTAGTCAGCGATCGTAACTGTAATTTGTACATAATATGATATGCTAACAAAGTCTAATTGCCAGCTAAGATGCTGAAAACAGCTTTCGATTTTTGTATGTGAAATTTCATAGTAAGGTGTTATGTTGGTGGTTACACTTTCAGAGTGGGATAAAATCAACTTATTTTATATGTATATATAATGGTAACGACTGACATTTCATTTTTAAAATCTCAAGTCTGCTATTTTACAAGCAAAGTGTAAAATAAATGTGCCGAACCATACAAAATTGAAAGTTGATGAAAGTGTAACAGATGGATTTGAAATCGTACTAAAGCAAATATTGAAAATAGTTGTAAAAGACAGAGAGTGGATGAGAGAGGGTGGATGGAGATGGATACATAGACAGAGACAGACAGAGAGAGACACAGAGAGAGAGAGAGAGAGAGAGAGAGAGAGAGAGAGAGAGAGAGAGAGAGAAAGAGAGAGAAAGAAACAGAGAGAGAGAGATAGAGAGAGAGAGAGAGAGAGACAGAGAGAGAGAGAGGGGGGAGTGAGAGAGAGAGAGAGAGAGAGAGAGAGAGAGAGAGAGAGAGAGAAAGAGACAGACAGACAGAGACAGAGACAGAGAGAAAGAGACAGAGAGAGACCATTGAGGTGGAAGACCTAGAGCTAGCAGTTTATCGAAACAACTTGATAACTGAAACTTTCATCTCCAAAATAGAGACTGACGTGTAATGAAGGTCGATCTTTCACGGTCATGAGCTGCCGTTCCATGTTCTGCTATACCCAGGCTAGTCTATGTATTAACCATCCATGCTATTTTATGTGAACCCCTGGCGCCCCTATGCCACCTTCATATTTCAATCACTTCTTTCACAATGGTGAGGTAGCGTTTTAAATTACCCTAGTACTGTATTTTTCTACTTTTCATTTTGTTAAGAAGTGTGTTTGTGGAGAATCCTAACATATCTCATTGTCCAACTACATCTTTAATAAGAGAATTGCAAAAAGTAAATATCACAAAAACTGAGGTACATAAAAACACCTAAATCAAACATGTTATGGTAGGTTCAAACCAGTTTTATTTTCATTTTTTCTACTGAGGAAAGTTACAACAGCATCAAAGAAATCAAAATAAAACAGCCAAGATAACACTGGAAACATATCAGGATACAAAACAAACCGATTTCCATTTAAAGAAATTCTGGAGCGATCGTATACCTCATCAAAACATATGTCTAAGCTCGTGGCCAACAAAGACTCCAGTGGAGAAGTTTCTAGAAGCCGGTGCAAAAGGACAGGTCTTGAGGGAAGACAGAGTCGTCAACTCCTTCTGTGAGACTGTAGTAGACAAGAAACAGGTTTTCATCTGTCATCACATCACCGAGAGAAGAAACAGCTGGATAACAATTTCCCTCCGACACCGTAACGATCCCGGAAGTTTTGTTAGTGTTTACCCGCCATGTGTTGAAGCCTGAACTTCCTCCCAGACTTGAGCCCCCATCTGTCTGCAGTACGGCGTCATCAGGGATGCAAGGGAAGAGAACTGCGAATTCCCACATTCTTTCGACGCGGCAGATTCCGTCCATGTTTACGTAAGCTCTACGTTCTTCAAGGTCCAAATAAATGTAATCGTTTGTTCCAAGAATCTCCACCATCTTTCTGTTGTTCTTGAAGTCGGTGGATGCCCGATAAAATTTTCGACTTGCAAGACTTAAGTCAATAGATGTGAATTGTTCCGGGAAGCAACAGGGTTTAGGATTCGAGTCAGCTTCACCTTCGTTTACAGCAGCCGCTGCCAACAGCGCCACCAGTGGGAGGAAAAAAGCAAAGTCGACAAATCTGGCCATTCTGTCTGAAAATGAAGAAAACAAGACTAACAGTTAGAATTTCAGCATGAATTACCAGAAGAAGGAAAGACAACGGTCATAAGGATGTATACACCAGGAAATTAGCAATTGCAAATAGAAGGAAAAACACTAGAACACGTTGAATCCTTCTGATATCTTGGAAATATACTTGAGAGACAGAGAGAGAGAGAGAGAGAGAGAGAGAGAGAG
>NW_004797574.1:226093-227711 GCF_000002075.1 Aplysia californica | reverse complement strand
AGAGAGAGAGAGAGAGAGAGAGAGAGAGAGAGAGAGAGAGAGAGAGAGAGAAGAAGGAACAAGTGCTGAAATTTAAGTCCAGCATCGGAAAGGCAAAAGTTTCATATTGTTTAATAGGTCTGAAGGACCCATGATATCTCATTACAAGCAAATCTAAGAATTTTCAACTCAGAGGTGTCTCAGACTCTCGTAAAGCGTATCCAGCTTTTCTTGAACTAGTGTCTAAAAAGTTATTCAGGGTCAGATGGACAGACAGGGTCACCAGCGATGAAATGGTAAGGAGAACAAGAAAGAACCCAGTCAGAGATGAAGATGGAAGATCAGAAGACGGCGGAGAAGGATTTGACATACTCTTAGATGCTGGACCTGGAGGTGCATAGACAATTTTTTGTCAATGTGAGGCATCTTTGTGAAATCAGATGCTCGTCTAAATAATGCAACAACAAAAAAATAGAAGGTATTTGTCAGCAAGTTTGGCCATTTTCATCAACTTTGTGTTTTTCTACTCAATGACCTTTTATATCCACATAAAAACATATTTCCTAGTGTTTTACTTAAAAACGATGAATAAGGGCACAGATTATTTAAATGTTCAGTCTTCAAGGACGCTCGAGCTACTGAAGTTATCAAACTTTGTGGGCCACTTTTTTGCTGAAACTAGGTTACCCCTACCTGCTTCAAAGGTGAGTATCTGGACTTTTATTCAAGATTAACAGGTGTATAGTTTCATGGAAAGCAAGGCGAAGAAATAAGCTTTCAAAGGATACCAATATATCAAAAATATAATTTTAAAATGTTTAGTGTTTGCTTTAAAATTCCCTTTCTCATTTTCAACAATAAGATGATCGGTCACATTAATTTCTGTCACCAACGTCTCTGAGACACATACAATCCTTACCGTTTTATTTTCGGTTGGCCTCAATTTATTGGTTACCATCCAGGTCTTGACTTTGTTAACTCAATTTGACATACTTTAGCTATTTAATCCAAGGTCCCTGACTTAGAGAACACGTGCACCTTGATGTCGTCCGCGTGCTAGTAATTGGAACTCTATTATTTTTTTAAATACTGTACATGCGATTTTCACAATTTTCCAGGGAAGACCAACATTTAAAAAATAATTAAAAAACAACAACGAATGGTGTCATCAACAAAATATTATATTTTGCTTGAAAGGTCATAAACAAATACTTATCAAGAGAGTATTCTTAATTATATTGACGTGGGACGTTTCACAAATAATTTGTTTTCGTGGTAATAATATTCCACTTTTTAAAAATGTTGTTGTAGTGACATTGTGAAAAAGCATTTACTGTATTTCCAAAAATGACATCAGAACGACCATGATTTTTTTTTTTTATCACATACTTAAAATGCTCTGTGTATAAAGTGTAAACTAGTGGCTCTAACAAAACGCCATGTGGTACCCCGTATTTAGAGATTTAAATAGTAATCTTTTTTCCAACTTTCGGTAGAGTTCGTCACTTATATCAAGGCTTTTTAAAACTTTTGCTTTGAGCCAAGAATTATTACAATTAATTCAACTGTTCCTTAGAATGTTTTTCATTGAGGTACGCTATTATTATTATTATTATTATTATTATTATTATTATTATTA
>NW_004797574.1:223487-225259 GCF_000002075.1 Aplysia californica | reverse complement strand
TGTGTGTGTGTGTGTGTGTGTGTGGAGGGGAGGGTGGGGTCCTGTTAAATACATTGTATAAATATATGAAAGTACTTTTGTGTATCAAATTATCCGAAAAACGTCACAAATAAATGGACTTTTACCGTCTTCAAAAACACTCAAATTTTCGCTGCCATAATGGTTGCTAATTTGAACCTTGACACCTAGGCCACCCCTCATCTCCTTCAATTACAAATGGCCCCTTTTCTATTAATCATAGACGCACATATTTAGCAAAATTAAAAAGACATATTCTAATATAAAAAATCATAACGCCATAATTATGTCCAAATAAATGACGAGCGTCTGAGTCTTTCACGTTTTGGTCAGATGCTTTAAAAAGCTTGACTAATATTATGCATTATGCCATTTACAAAACAAACCAAAAAATTTTAGACAATCAGTAAATAAAACATTAGAAAATTATTAAATAGAAGACAGAAAGTGTTGTATTATTCGTTTAAAAGCATGCTTAATTTTTTAAAGCCATTTTGATCATTAGTCTTTCTTTTTCATTGTACTTATCTTTAAATTCCATATTAAGCCAATTTGATGAATAGTCTTTCTTATTCATGTCATTTTATAATCTTAGTGTGATATGCACTTTATCACCCATTTTACTGTGATAATATAAATGTCTGCTTTTGCGTTAATGCTAATCTAAAAAGCGTTTGAAGCAAAAGTATACAGAAAATGGAATGATTTTGGTTGCTAGTTGTTGGATTTGTTTGGGGTTGTTTTGTTGTTGTTGTTGTTGTTTTCTTTACTGTTCGGTGTTTGTTTATGGAGTGAGGGTTGGGGTTGGGGTGGTTTTTTATTCTTTGCCCGTGTTGGGTTGGGGAGGGGGGGGGGTGTTGTTTTTTAGTTGAGAGAAACACATATTGTCAAGGCAATAATGTTTCATATACCCATATATTCAAATACGTTGGTCAGTTTGTGTAGCTTGTGTACTACCTCATGTATCTTTTCTGGTCTTATTTACTATTTTCACCCCATGGGTCAGTTTGTGTAGCTTGTGTACTACCTCATGTATCTTTTCTGGTCTTATTTACTATTTTCACCCCATGTTCTTTTTAGTGTTGTTTTAACTCATTCGGCACGCATCGGACGTATACGTGCGACAGCATTTCTCGTCCGTTGTTTCCTTTCAAATGAAGGTATTGGAGGGAACAAACTTTTTTTCTGACATTACAAAGCCATATTTTATTATGTATTTTTTTACTTTTGACCGTATAGCGTCGGTTTTTTTTGGATAATTTTCTGCGGCGATTTATGAAGGCAGTCAAGGCGACAAAGAACACGGATCTTCGACGAGTACCATACAGAGAAGGACTATTCACAATGACTGAAACTATTTCTTCTCAGTATTTTGACTGCAAATTGTGTTGTGATGTGTTTTTAGCTGTGTTATAGTTGTGTTGTAATTTAATCTTGTTTGTTTTCGCATATCTTCACCGTCAACGTAGAGGGGGAAAAATTGGGGGGGAGAGACTAAGGAAATAATGGATGGTTATCCCGGGAGTCAGTTGACTTGACACACATCGATTGGTGTCTTTTGACGTGAGGAAATGAAGTTGTGTGACGTCACGGTGCGCCTCTGAGCCTGGCTCTGTCTCCGGAGTCACTGTGACCTGAGCCAGGAGTGAGTGGTGATGGTCTTAACTGTTGCACTCTGCGCCATCTGGGGACCTCGTGGGGACCGGGGGAGGGGTGGATGGTGTGTGTGTGTGTGTGTGTGTGTGTGTGTGTGT
>NW_004797574.1:219119-222250 GCF_000002075.1 Aplysia californica | reverse complement strand
CGAGAGAGAGAGAGAGAGAGAGAGAGAGAAAGAAAGAGGGGGTGGGGAGAGAGAAAGAGGCGTAAGACCAGTATCTACAACTAGAAATTTGTCGAAACAACTTGGTAACCGGAGCTTTCATCTCGAACATGGAGGCTGACGTGTAATGACCGTTCATCCTTCACGGTCGCAAACTGCCGTTGCATAAATTATTCTGCTACACCCAGGCCCGTTTATGTCTTAATGTTGTCGATCCATGTTACTTTATGTTCTCTATTGCCCCTCATCCTTCTTTCAAGCACTACTTAACAGTGGTCTGGTGGAGTTTTGAATGACAAAAGTACTCTATTTTTCTACTTTTCATTTTGTTCAGCAGGATTGGTCGTGTGTGGAGAATCTGACATAACTCATTATCCGTCTTTGATAAGAGAATAGCAAAAAGTAAATGCGATGAAAACTGAAGTACGTAACAGCACTTAACGCAAACATATTGGTGGTTGACACTTGTTTTATTTATTTATTTATTTTTTCGCCTGCTGTAAATTACAGCATCAGCAAAGAAAACAAAATAAAAAGCCAAAATAAAATTGAAAACATATCAGGATACAAAACAAACCGAATTCCAATAATTGAAATTCTGGATCTGTCATGTCCAAGATCGAAGCAGATGTCTATGCTCGTGCCCCACACAGACTCCAGTGGAGAAGTTTCTAGAAGCCGGTGCAAAAGGACAGGTCTTGAGGGAAGACAGAGTCGTCAACTCCTTCCGTGACACTGTAGTAGACAAGAAGCAGGTTTTCATCGGTCATCACATCACCGAGAGAAGTAACAGCTGGATAACAATTTCCCTCCGACACCGTAACGATCCCGGAAGTTTTGTCAGTGTTTACCCGCCATGTGTTGAAGCCTGAACTTCCTCCAAGACTTGAGCCCCCATCTGTCTGCAGTACGGCGTCATCAGGGATGCAAGGGAAGACAACTGAGTATTCTGGAATTCTTTCTACGCGGCAGATTCCATCCATGTTTATGTAACCTCTACGTGCTTTAAGGTCGAAATAGACGTAATCGTTTGTTCCAAGAATCTCCACCATCTTTCTATTGTTCTTGAAGTCGGTGGATACACGATAAAATTTTCGGTTTGCAAGACTTAAGTCAATAGATGTGAATTATTCCGGAAAGCAACAGGGTTTAGGATTAGAGTCCGCTCCAGCTTCGTTTACAGCAGCTGCTGCCAACAGCGCCACCAGTGGGAGGAAAAAAGCAAGGTCGACAAATCTGGCCATTCTGTCTGAAAATGGAAAACATGTATTACCAAAAGAAGGAAAGTCAACGATCCTAAGGATAGATGCACCCCGGAAGGAGCAAGTGCCAATAGAAGGAAATACAACAGAGCACGTTGAATGTTTCTGCTACTTTGGAGTATTCTTGACAGAGAGGAAGGAACAAGTGCTAAAATCAAGTACAGCATCGGAAAGGCACAGGCTTCTTTTATATCTTTCAATAGGATTTGCAGGACTAGGAATATCTCACTATGAACAAAGCTGACGATTTTCAGACTAAATGGGAAGTCAGTCTAGTTGTAAAGATGTGAGACTTAGAGGCATCTCAGATTTGCGTAAAGTGGATCCAAGTTTTCTTTCTTGAATAAGTGTCTGGAAAGTTATTCAGGGTCAGATGGACAGACAAGGCTACGAGCGATGAAATTTTGAGGAGAACAAGAAAGAACCCAGTCAGAGATGAAATGGGAAGAAGGCGTTGGCGATGGGTTTGACATACTCTTAGGTGTTGGACGTGGTGGTGCATGGACAATTTTTTTTTCAATGCAAGACGTCATTGTGAAATCAAGCGCTCGTCGAAATAGCGTAAATCGAAAAAAAAGGAGCAGGTATTTGTCCGCAAGCTTGGTCATTTTCATCAAATGTGTGTTTTTGTGCTCATTGTCCTTTTATATCCACATAAATATATTTTCATGTGAATTATACTGAAAAACGTTGATCAAAGGCACAAATTATGTAAATGATCAGTTTTGAAGGACTCTCAAACTACTGAAGTTATCAAACTTTGGCGCCACTTTCTCTCTTATTTTACCTCTGGAACCAAGTTACCCCAACCTCCTTCAAAGGCGAGTATTTGGACTTTTATTAGAGAGAGATGGGTATTTTGTGTCATGGAAAGCAAGGCAAATGAATAAGCTTTTATATGATACCATAAGTTCTCAACATGAAACCTAAATGTTTGGCCTTTGCTTTTAATCTCCTGTTCTCCTTTACAACAACAACAAAATGATCAGTCGCATCTATTTCTGTCACCAAAGACTTTGAGTTACATAAAATCCCTTCTGTCTTATTGTCGTTCGAATTCAGATAGTTTGTTGGTTTTTATCCACGTTTTGACTTCGTTTACTCAATTTGTAATGCTTTATGTTATGTAATCCAAGTTTCGTGAATCTGAGAACATGTACATCTAAATGTCATCCTCGTGCAGGTGATAGCAATTTTGTTGTTATTTTAAAAAAATAAAGTATATGCAATTTTTACAATTTTACAGGCAAGACAAAACCTACATGTTGTTATAAAAAAAAACACGTTTTCCCTAACGGTCATAAAGAAATACTTATCAAGATTGCATTCTTAAAAACATTGAATTGACATGGGACGTTTCAAATAATTAGCTTTTATGGTAAAAATATTCAGTTGGTTTGATTTGGTTTTCTATTTGTTTGTTTGTTTATTGTTTTTACTCTCCATCCTGTAAAATTGTGAAAATTGTAAATACTCTATCTTTTTAATATGACAGCAAAACAACAGTGATTTCTTATAAGAGTGTATAGGAATGGTCCTAACAAACATCCCTGTGAGATCCTGTAATTCAAGCTTTACATATCTTCCCCTTTGTCAATTTTTAATACTGTTTGTCACTCTTTTCAGTACATATAAAATGTATTAACTTTGAGCAAAGAACTATACTATTGCAATTATTGGCACTGTTCCTTAGAATGGTTTTCATTGAAGCAGGAAATAAAGAGCTGTTTATCATTATTATCAGTATAATCCTCACCATTTTTATTATTATTACTATTGTTTTATTATTATATAATTATCATTTTTATTTTTATTTTTTTATCATTATTATTATTATTATTATTATTATTA
>NW_004797574.1:199028-219019 GCF_000002075.1 Aplysia californica | reverse complement strand
CCCCCCCAACCAAAAAACCACAAACAAAAACAATCCCGTCACATACACCAATAAACATGTCATTAGTCGTACGGGTACTTGAGTGCTAACCTGGAGGTATCCTCAAAGTCCATGTCGATGGAATAGCTAATGGAGCCGGTGGTGCTGTTGATGAAGAACCCACTCGTGGAGTTACCGCCGCCAAAGCTGTAGGTGAGCGCATCGCCGTCAGGATCCCACACGTTATAGCCCGGGTGAGGGAACTCTGTCCCAGCCGAGCCCTCGGTCTGTTCCACTTGGTAGTTGCTCTGGTACAGAACTGGCCTCTGGTCAAGGGCGGGGTTTGATTTAAGAATTTAAAAAAAAGTCAACTTTTAATTAAGCAAGATTGTTACCAGTGGTAATAACGATAATGATTGATCTAATAATAACAATAATTATAGCAATAATACATTTAAAAAGATAATAATATTGATAATAACAATATCAGTTCAGATCTTTCTGTGATTCTTAACAATTAGTCATTTTAATCCTGATTCATTATTTTATATCTCTTTTTTGTAAGTGATATTTCGAATCGTAAATATCACAGTTAACGTCAGAATTAACAGACTAAATATCATACCATTACCTTGCGGCACTTCTTCTGAGACGCTGTTCTTCCAGACGAGGCTAGAGACTCAAAACAATCAATGTTCTGCAGCTAATTGAAAAATGCTCCTGATCCAGGCATTTTATAGGCAACTGTCGAGCAATGCAAAATGTTACCATCATTTTGATAGCCAGGAGATTATTTTTAAAAAATTGTGTGTGGAATCATGGTGAAACCGGGCGCTCGTCAAAATGATGTAATTAGAAATAATAAACTACCATTTGTGGATTGTAGGCGGGTGCTCTGGTGTGGTTTTCTTCATCTTTCCTATGAAGCATCTATCGTCCTTATCTCCCCTTCTTTCTTGTTATGTTTGTTACTCTCTTGTAACACCTCTAATCTTCTGTGGGTGGTTGGCGGGTGCTCTGGTGTGGTTTGCTTCTTCTTTCCTATCAAACATCTATCCTTCTCATCTCCCCTTCATCTTTTTTAAGTTTGTTACTCTCTTGTAACAGCTCTAATCTTCTGGCGCTCATATGGCCTTAATATGCAGTTGTGAGTGTCGTAAAACCTCTATTAAAACTAAAAACTGCCAGTCATTTTCTGCAGTTTCTATCAATCATTTTGGATATGTGTGTGTGTGTGTGTGTGTGTGTGTATGTGTGTGTGGGTGTGTGTGTGTATGTGTGTGTGTATGTGTGTGTGTGTGTGTTTGTGTGTGTGTGTGTGTGTGTGTGTGTGTGTGTGTGTGTGTGTGTGTTTTTTTTTAGGGGGGGGGGGGGGGTCCATCTAAATGCATTATAAAAAACCTTTCTGTGAGGATTTATCTGAAAAACGTCACCAATAAATGTAATTTTGCAGTTTCCAAATACACTCAAACGTTCGCTGCCATAATGCTTACTAGTTTCAACTTTGACACCTAGGCCACCCCTAATCTGCTTCAATTACAAATGGCCCCTTTTCTATTAATCATGGATGGATATTCTTAATAAGATTAAAAGACAAACTTTAATATAAAAACCCATAACACCGTATGCCCATATTATTGACGAACGCTTGATTCCTTCACTTTGTGGCCAGATACATGAACATGATGTGTTATGTAATTTGCGAAACAAAATCAATAAATGTTTTTAAAAATAAATTAAAAAGAAAATTATAGAATAACGGCAAAAGTTTATTCATCATTCATTTAAAAGCATGCTTAATTTTTGTAAAGCTTCACATTCACAGTAATTTTATGCTCTTAGTGCGATATGCACTCCGTCTCTGCTTTTCCTGTGATAGCATAAAAAATATCTGCTTGTGCGTTAATGTTAATCTAAAAAGCGTTTGAAGCAAAAATTTACAGAAAATTGAATGATTTTTGTTGTACTGTTGTTTTTTGGGCTGTTTCTTTTTAATATTTGTGGGGGGGGGGGGGGGGGAGGGGTTGTGGAGGGTTGTTCGCCCTGACTTGCTGGGTCAAAAAAGCCTTTCTCTTTAAATTACCTAAATTTTGCCGATGGGCGAATAAAACATTTCAATGATCAGCGGGGGGAGGGCATAAGGGGGAGGGGAGGAGGGGGGATTGTTGTTTTGTGCGTGTGTGTTGTTGTTGTTTTTTGGGGGGAGGGGGTAGCAGAGATAAAAACATCAACACAATAATGTTTCACATACCTATATACTCCAATAAGTTGGTAAGTTTGCTGTAGCTTGTGTACTGCTGCATGCATCTCTTCTGCTCTGTTTTCACCTCCCTGCTTTTTAGTGTTGTTTCAAGGAAGTTTTGGGGAAACCACTAACTTATAGGCCAAAAGTTTACTGATCAATGGTCACCATTTTTTCCCAAACTTGAGCTCTTTTAAATATTTACCTTTGGGTTTTTTGACAGACGAAAACAAGCAACACACGATCGAACAGTTGAAACTCAATGTTGAACAGGACGTCCAAATAATCAACCCAAACACATGCCATGGAGTTATAAAAAAAATTCCAGTGGCGTATTGGAGCTTGTATGGAGCCAAATTGTCAATCCTTGGAGATTTTAATAGCCTTGGATTGTATTTGGCAATACATTATTTTACATTAATTTGTTCTTCACTGCACAAATAGTAATTATTAAAAAATATATAGATCTAAGCATGGTCGATTATTTACACGTTGCAAAGTTTTACGTTTCAATAAATTTTGGTTGAAAATATTCTTAACTGATTTTTTAATAACATGGTGATTGATTTGTTTTATTTTGACAAATACATGTATATAATGTCACCTTGTTTGAGCTTCATTTCTTCAAAGTTTCCTTTGAATTGGCACCATTATGCACGTAGAGAGGTCAGATGGCACCTCAGCAGAAACACAGGTAGACATTGTAAACACAATAACTACATCTCTCTAAAAAACATTCACCCCAAACCGACTACAACACAACTTTCTAAAACTTAAAAATCAACAGAGAACAACACCTACTTAAAATTCCACTTAAACAACACAAAAACCTCGGAATAAGATTCGACAAAAAACTTACTTTCCTTCCTCAAGTAAAAGACCTTTGTGTAAGGTGCCAGAAAGCTTAAAATGTTTATAAAAATTAGATTGCAAAGAAGTGGGGCGGAGACCCCAAACACTGTCTCCATCTGTACTGTTCTCTTGTCCGATCCAGGCTTGACCACGGCTGCAAAGTCTATGAATCGGCAAGACTCCGCATCTTGAAAATGCTAGACGCCGTACAAAACTTAGGACTCCGCCTTGTCCTGGAAGCTTTCTGCATTTCAGTGGAAATCCTCCAGGCCGAGGCCAGCATGTCGTCACTTAAATTCAGACGAACACAATTTTCATTAAAGTATACCATTAAACAGAGTTCAACACCAGAGAACCCAGGACACAACCACATCTTAAAATCCACCCAGCTACAATAAACAAATTTAAAAACACCTACAAACGTATCAAACCTTCCGGCCTCAGAGTCCTTGAGGACCTCAAAAACATAATCATCATCCAGAGCCAGATCTGCGACAGATATCGGCGATCTTGGTTCTCCATTTATTTCTTTGCTTGGATGCTCTTAAAAAGCTAAATTTCCCTGCTAAACGGGTCACGGAAGCTGTTATTGATGACAGGCCCAACAATGTTCCCAAGAGAATATCGTACTGAGCATTTCTGGAGGTAGGAGGGTGTGGTTACTTTTTCTTTCGGCAACATCATACTGCACGCTCATAGGAACACTTTGTCATGCCTCTATTTTCTGGGAAAATGTGATGGATACACGAATCAAAATGGTTTCTATAACAAAATCAAGGAAACATTAATTTATCAATATCCGAAATATAAAATATAAAAGGAAAACATTGCATCTGAAAAGATGGATAACTCGGGTATAAAATATTATGTGTATCTCCTGTCTAATGGAAGAAGACTAAAAAGTAAGCAGGGACTGTTTCATATCACTGGGACATGTTATGGTGACTTTGCTTTTGTTTCGTACGCCGTGATGAAAGCTCTTTTTGTCTGCTTTGGAAAGTGTTGTACGACTCTCGCAACTGCACAAAGTCATGTGAGTACGCGGGATACATCAAAAATTTTCAGTTCGGTAGGAATTAATTTTGAATTTTACTCTGGCGGCGGCCGAAGTCTACTCTTATCATCAAGGGATTTTTAACATGCACAACTTGTACACAGGACCTCCTAGATATTAAGACCGTATAATTCGACCGTACCTAGATAATAATTATTACCTACTCTAAAAAGAGAGTCTGGCTGTACAATTATATCAACAGCAACAGCAACAGCAACAGCAACAGCTGCCTTTCTTCCGAGCATTCCAGAGGCATAGAATGTACCATATTTCCAGTCTTCAATGTCATGTTTGGCACAACGTTCGTGAAAACATAACACACAGCGAGTCATTCTTGCGCCTGTCTCAAGGGTTCTTTCCTCAGGTTCATCGATGGTTCTTGTGGTGGCAGGACATTGTATTTACATGCTGGCTGCAGCACTACACTAATAATAGGAATGAAAAAGATGCAAAAAGCTTATGCTCTTTTTTGTATATATAGTTTGCAGGAATGTCAGTGCACTGCAGTATTGTTCAAAACCTCATTAGACAAGTTCATGGAAATGGGGTCAGTGACCTAATGGTAAGGCCACCGGACCTGTAATTGTGACTTTGCAGGTTCGGTGGTTCGAACCTCAGCTCGGTCCGACGTATTGTCCTTGGGAGAATCACTTTACACAAATTTTCCACTTGGTTCGGTCATTTCGCAATAGACGTTTAGCTCGGAGGTCTCGCCTCTTAAATAATTTAATACTGTTGACAGGGGCATTAAACCTAGATCTATACCATTTCATCTTTTACCACTTTATGTTGTAGCCAATCTCTCTTCCTTTTATCGGGCGCGTTGATGGATGGTGCCACTGGTAGGTCCTGGTTCTTTACTTTCCGACTGTTGTCTCTATCTGTCATCTTAAATACAGACAGGTTCCCAAATTGTGGACACAGTCTCTTCTACGGTGACCTAGTGAGTGCTAGCCTATTCTATCAGGCCACGAAAAGTGACGAGAGAACATAAGCAGGTAGATAGTACACTGTGATATGTTGGTAGAAAGTTGACAAGCAGGTTATATATATATATATATATATATATATATATATATATATATATATATATATATATATATATATATATATATATATATATTTGAATATACAGTAGTCTTATTCTACTCCCTATTCATTTACCATAATCATTCCTTTCAAGTCCGTTTTAACATGAAGTTTTTGAGATTCTGGCACAGGATCCTAGAGCCCGAGTGGAGAGGCAACAATTTACGTACTATATTGTATCCCTCTCCTCAGGGGAGCGACTCCCAAATCAAGCATTCTGTTTCCGGGTAACGACGGTCTTGTCAAGGTTTATTCTAATTTGCCTGAGCACGTTTGGAAATGATTCTTAAATTTGACAAATCATTTATTGGCTACACTAGACCAGTTACGTATGGATAGGTGTACTTTATAAGGATGACTTGTAATCAGGCGACAGTGGAAGAGAGAGAGAGAGAGAGAGAGAGAGAGAGAGAGAGAGAGAGAGAGAGAGAGAGAGAGAGAGAGAGAGAGAGAGAGAGAGAGAGAGAGACCCTTGAGGTGGAAGACCGGTATCTAGAGCTAGAAGTTTGTAGAAACAACTTCCAAAGAGACTGAAGAGTAATGACCGTCCATCCTTCACGTTGCGAACTGAAGTTGCGTATTCTGCTATACCCAGGGCAGTCTATGTTTTAATGTTGTCCATCCATAGATCTATTACTTTATGTCCACCCCTGGCTCTCCTACCCCATATCATTCTCTCAAACACCTCTTTCACGGTGGACTGGTAGAGTTGTATGACTAAAGTATTGTATTTTTTCTACTTTTCCTTTTCTTAAGCAAGATTAGTCTTGTGTGGAGTATCTGACATATCTCATTGTACGTCTTTGATAAGACAATTGCAAAAAGTAAATACGACGAAAGTTGAAGAACATAACAACATTGGTCTTTGAAAGTTGTTTTATTTTTTTCTACTGCTGTAGATTACAACAACAGCAAAAAACAAACAAACAACAACAACAACAACAAAAAAGCCAAGATAAAATTGGGAACATATCAGGAGGCAAGACAACAACAAAAATTTCTTTTTTAGAATTCTGAAACGATTGTGTACCTCATCATAAAAAATGTCTGTGTTCATAACCCCAACAGATTCCAAAGTAGAAGTTTCTAGAAGCCGGTGCAAAAGGACAGGTCTTGAGGGAAGACAGAGTCGTCAACTCCTTCCGTGACACTGTAGTAGACAAGAAGCAGGTTTTCATCGGTCATCACATCACCGAGAGAAGTAACAGCTGGATAACAATTTCCCTCGGACACTGTAACGATCCCGGAAGTTTTGTCAGTGTTTACCCGCCATGTGTTGAAGCCTGAACTTCCTCCAAGACTTGAGCCCCCATCTGTCTGCAGTACGGCGTCATCAGGGATGCAAGGGAAGACAACTGAGTATTCTGGAATTCTTTCTACGCGGCAGATTCCATCCATGTTTATGTAACCTCTACGTGCTTTAAGGTCGAAATAGACGTAATCGTTTGTTCCAAGAATCTCCACCATCTTTCTATTGTTCTTGAAGTCGGTGGATACCCGATAAAATTTTCGACTTTCAAGACTTAAGTCAATTGATGTGAATTGTTCCGGGAAGCAACAGGGTTTAGGGTTTGAGTCCGCTCCAGCTTCGTTTACAGCAGCTACTGCCAACAGCGCCACCAGGGGGATGTAAAAAGCAAAGTCGACAAATCTGGCCATTCTGTCTGGAAATGGAAAAAGAAACAAACCGTTAAAATTTCTGCATCAATTACCAGAAAAAGGAAAGCCAACGGTCCTAAAGATAGATGCAGCCCGGAAGGAGCAAGTGCCAATAGAAGGAAATACACTAGAGCACGTTGAATGTTTCTGCTACTTTGTGAGTATTCTTGACAGAGAGGAAGGAGCAAGTGCCAATAGAAGGAAATACACTAGAGCACGTTGAATGTTTCTGCTACTTTGTGAGTATTCTCGACAGAGAGGAAGGAGCAAGTGCCAATAGAAGGAAATACATTAGAGCACGTTGAATGTTTCTGCTACTTTGTGAGTATTCTCGACAGAGAGGAAGGAGCAAGTGCCAATAGAAGGAAATACACTAGAGCACGTTGAATGTTTCTGCTACTTTGTGAGTATTCTCGACAGAGAGGAAGGAGCAAGTGCCAATAGAAGGAAATACATTAGAGCACGTTGAATGTTTCTGCTACTTTGTGAGTATTCTCGACAGAGAGGAAGGAGCAAGTGCCAATAGAAGGAAATACATTAGAGCACGTTGAATGTTTCTGCTACTTTGTGAGTATTCTCGACAGAGAGGAAGGAGCAAGTGCCAATAGAAGGAAATACACTAGAACACGTTGAATGTTTCTGCTACTTTGGAGTATTCTTGACAGAGAGGAAGGAGCAAGTGCCAATAGAAGGAAATACACTAGAGCACGTTGAATGTTTCTGCTACTTTGTGAGTATTCTCGACAGAGAGGAAGGAGCAAGTGCCAATAGAAGGAAATACACTAGAGCACGTTGAATGTTTCTGCTACTTTGTGAGTATTCTCGACAGAGAGGAAGGAGCAAGTGCTAAAATCAAGTACAGCATCGGAAAGGCACAGGCTTCTTTCATATCTTTGAGCAGGATTTGACTAGGGGCAAAGCTGAGGATTTTCAACTCATGTGTGAAGTCAGCTTTGTTATATGGATGTGAGACATAGAGGCATCTCAGACTTGCGTAAAGAGGATCCAAATTTTCTTGAATATGTGTCTAGAATGTTATTCAGGGTCAGATGGATATACAGGGTCACTATCGAGGAAGTGTTTAGGTGAACACGAAAGAACCCAGTCAGATATGAAGTTGGAAGAAGGCATGACGAAGGATTTGCCATACTCTTAGACGCTAGACATGAAGGTGCGTAGACAATTATTATGTTGTCAATGTAACTCATCGTGGTGAAGTCAGGGGCTCGTTGAAATAATAAAACTAAAAATAAAAGGTATTTGTGCGCCTGTTTTGCAGCTTCTATCGAGCTTTTGTTTTTGTGCTAAACACCTTTTATATCCACATAAATACACACTTCAATGTAGATTTTCCTGAAAAAAACGTTGATCAAAGGCATAAATCATGTAAATATTCAGTTTTCAAGGACTCTCAAGCTACTGAAGATATCAAACTTCAGCGACAACTTTCTCACTTATTTTACCTGTGGAGCCAGGTTACCACCATCTCCTTCAAAGGCAAGTTTCTTCACTTTTTCTCAAGATTGACGGGTATATTGTTTCATGGCAAGTAAGGCAAAGAAATACGCTTTCAAATGACACCAATAACCCAACAATATAATTTAGAAATATTTGGCCTCTTCTTTAAAATTCGCTTTCTCCGTTACAACAATAAAATGATCCGTCGCATCAGTTTGTGTCACCAAAGACTCTGAGATACATAAAATATGTTCAGTTTTGTTGTCGGTTCACCTCAGATTGTTAATAATCATACCGGTCATGACTTCGTTTACTCAATTTTTCTTGCTTTAGGCTATTGAATTGAAATTTCCTGAATCTGAGAAAATGTACAGCTTGATGTCATCCGTGTGCAGGTGATAGCAATTCTGCTGTTATTTTAAAAATTACGTGCAATTTTTACAATTTTACAGGGAAGACAAAAAAAATAGTATCGAAATAGTATCTTCAATAAATCATTATTTGCTTTAACGGTCATACAGAAATACCTATCAAGATTGTATTTTTAATGTTTTTGACGTGGGACGTTTTGCAATAAATATTTTGCTTTCCTGGTAACAATATTTTGGGGTTGTTGGATTGGTTTTGGGGGGTTTTCTGGGGGGTTTTTGTAAACGCTGTTTTGGAGTTTGTTTGTTTGTACTCTCCTGTTAAATTATGAAAACGTCGTTCGCCGTATTTTCTAAAAATGACATCAGATCAACCATGATTTTTTATCACATTGCTAAATGGCGCTGTGTATAAAGTTTATTGTAGTGGCCCTAACAAAGAGCCCTGTGGTACTCCGTATTTAGAGATTTACATAGCAGTCATTTTTCCTCCCTTTGGTAGCGTTTTGTCAAACTTATCAAGGCCTTTAAAAACGTTTGCTTTGAGCCAAAAAAATTGTCACAATTAATGCCAATGTTCCTTAGAATGTTTTTCCTTGAGGCACGCTATATTGGGCTGTTTATTATTATTAAGTGCAGTATTATTTATTAGTATTATTATCATTTTTATCGATGTTTTTGTTGTCGTTTTGTTTTTGTTGCCTTATTGTTATTGCTAATATTACTATTATTATAAATGAGATACAAATAACAAATGAGAGTCAATCTTATTATGATGTATAACAATTAATCATCTTCATCCTTATTCATTATGCTATTTCTTTTTTTTTTTAAAGAAGTAATTTCGCTCTTCGCAAATGCCAAAGTTAACGTAAGGAAGAACGGACTATTACAGTATTACCTTGCGGCACTTCTTCAGAGACACGACGATGTTCTTCCAGACGAGGCTAGAGACTCAAAACAGTCAACGTTCTGCAGCTTGTTGAAAGATGCTCCTGGTTCCAGGCATTTTATAGGCAACAGCCGAGCAATGCAAAATGTTACCAGTATTTTGATAGCTGAGAGATTGCATAAATTAAAATGGGTGTGTAATTGTGGTGAAATCAGACGCTCGTCAGAATGAAGAATGTTTTAAAAAAAGACCCCCAAAAACCCTGTTATTTTCCCGCTCTTTTTGGGCAGTTTCTATCAATCACAGTGTGTCTGCAAAGGGGGGGGGAGAGGTAAGGGTCCGGTTAAATGCGTTGAATGTCCTTTTAAAAATGCTTTTGCTTGTGGATTTATATGAAAAACGTAACAAATGAATGCAAATTTGCAGTTCCCAAAAACACTCAAAGTTTGGAAGTCAATAATTTGGCCGCCATATTTCTGCCTAATTTTGACTTTGACACCTTCAATAATAAGTAGCCCCTTTTGTAATAATCGTAGAGGAATATCTTTGACAAAAAAGAAAATCTTTAAAATAAAAACCCATAACGCCATATGCCAAAAATATTGATGAGCGTCTGATTTCTTTACGCTGTGACACAGATGCTTAGAAAAGCATGAAAATGTTGCATTATGCCATTTACCCCTCCCAAAAAAAATTCAATAGATTCAAAATTTAATATTAGAAAATTATAGAATAACGGCAAAAATGTACATTCGCTTAAAAGCATGCTTCATTAAAAAATGTATAATTATATCTAGATCTAATTCTTATTCATAGGACTTTTATGCTTTCAGTGTGATGTGCAATTCGTCACTGATTGGTCAGAGATATAATTGTTAGTGTTTGCATTAATGGTAATCAAAAAAGCGTTTGAAGCATAAATTTATATCAAAATGGGATGAGTTTTGTTAGTTAGTTGTTTTTTTATTCCTGGGGGGGGGGGGGGGGGGGTCACTTTGTTTTGTTTTCTTTGTTGTTTTGTATTCGTTTGAGTGGGGGTTTTTTGTGGGGGGGGGGAGAGGTTGGGGGTTGTTGTTTTATTTGCCTGTGCGTTTGGGGGGGGGGGGGTTGTTTGTTTGTTTGTTTGTTTGTTTTTTATTTAGTAGAGAGAAACACATCAACACAAAAATATTTCATATATCCATATACTCAAATAAGTTGCTAAGTTTGTTATAATTTGTGTATCGCCTCATGCATCTTTTCTTCTCTTATTTACCATATTCACCTCAGTTCTTTTTAGTGATCCCTGCTCCGGGCATTGTGTCACCGTTGTCTTTTCTACCCCTTTTTGTCCCGCTTTTGCGCTGAGTCTTTTCACTCCCTTTCTCATGCTAACATTCACTTGCTCCATTCTGTGGCCTAGTCTCGCCACTCTCTCCCTGTGGTAATCTTTTATATTTTACGAACAACTTCATTACTGCTCAGTGAACAGCGTGCCTAAATCTATGGACTTTCTTCCAGCCAGTTTCTTTTCGCAGAGCACATTGACCGGTCTACCATGGAGCCTCAACAACAAACAAAAACAAAAAAAACTATTTAAAAAAGCTAAAAAGAAAATCTATTTTCCATAAATGTACACAGTATAACATAATTTGTTAGGCGCTCGTCAAAATAATGAAAGCAAAGAAACCAGCATTCTTCCGCCAGTGTGGCATTGCATTTTTCAAATTTTAGTTTCTCGGCACAACACTTTTTAGGTCTATTTAAAAACAAATTTCTGTTTGGATTTTATTGGAAAACGTTGGTTAAAGGCATACAAATGTACATTTTCAATTTACGAGGACTCTTAAGTTGTGGAAGTTACCAAAGTTTGGAAGCCATTTTCTAGATAAATTTATCTTCGAAATCAGTTGACCCCCACCTTCTTCAACTGGAAATATCTAAACTTCTATTAAAGATAGATGGGTATTTTTTTTCCACCAAATACAAGACTAATGAAATATGCTCTTTAGTGATACCATTAACTAAACATACGGTACCCAAAAACTGACAACCACCTGATTGCACCCCGTCACAACACATATACCACAAATACTACTGCACGTGAGTGAAGTTTACAATGGTCTTGGGATTTCTTAGATTTTTTTTTCTTTTTGTTTTGTTTTGTGTTTTGTTTTGTTTGTATTGAAGAGACAAATAAAAGTAAAGGGCAAATTATACTGGTGAACAAAAACTGTAGAAATATTATGTATGAAAACTGAAAGAATACCCCAGTACTTGGATTTTATTTTAGTATAGCTAATGTTTCACAGGAAGAAAGCAATGTATATTGTCAAGTAGTTAAAAGGGACAAGTTGGATTTAATTAAAAGGCTCTACTCTGTTCTTACATACTCAAAGGCAGACTACGTGATCATAAATGGAGATTTTAATATTATCCATTACAGTAACCTGAACATTGTTAGCGGAGAAAAACATGACGACATGTTCACAAAAAAAAGTTTAGTGACTGAATCACGAATTATCATATTGAAACACGCCGTTACTAGTCTGGTGGTTTGCATACCCGACTCGTAGTCGTTAGGTTGGGAATTCGGGGATTCGAGCCTAAGGCCAGACGTTGTGTCTCTAGGAAAGGCACTTAACACGCCTTTTCCTCACTTCATCCAGCTGCAACCAGCCACAGACGTCGAAAGATCTTGTCAGTATATGAGTGTATTAGCACCTATAAATGGCTTTTCGACTGTATGCTTCCCAGGAGGTTAAGGTTGTTTCAGAATGCTATCCGATCTGCTGAAGTAATAATATACATTGTAAAACGCATAGAGCTTGCTGTTGAGTGGAAATTTGCGCTCTAAGTATCGTTACCTTAGAATAACAAAGTTCCCTCTGACATATTTGTCCGTTTTAAGTTACTAAGACCTTGAGGTCAGAAACCAAATGATCCATCTGCTCTATCAAATCGTAGTTCTTATCTAAATATTCAAAGAATTGCATTCGGAATAGCTTGATACGTGGTAAATCTCAAAATTTGAACGTCAAATTTCTCAAAACTAGGTATTGAGCAGATAGAACTTTGCAATTCTGGATTAGCGAAATGCTATCAGGTTTTATAATTGATACTTGGCGTGTGTACACAGTGAAGAAAAGGATTTAACCTGGTCCAGGCCTGTTCCATTTACAGCCTGCTTGACTACATAGTTTGTAATACTGAGTTGATTTCCTTTGTTACAGACACACAATACGAAAGTGTATATTATTATTGGCACGGATCATAAAGCAGTCACCGCTACTACTGTTGGAATTGGAGAAAAAAAAACGAGTTAAAAAGCGAATCTTCATATTGGTAGTTCAATAATTCACTACTAAAGAACAAAGTTAACGCAATGGAGACATGCATAGAAAAATATATAGAACGGACTTCAGGTGAAACAGATTCCATCTTAAGATGGGGAATTTTAAAAGTCAGCGTAAAGTCACATACAGTTGACTATAGTATTGCAACGCGCACAATACTCAGACTAAGGGAAAATCTTAAAACAGAATAACTTTTAAAACTAAATGATCAAGTGATGAAAAACCCTCAGGATATTACATTGCTTAAACGGTTTGAATAAAAAAAACGAAAGAACTAGAAATAATTCAACTGTGGAAGGCCATGGGAACACAAATACGATCAAGACTGAAATGGGTTGAAGAAGACGGGAAAACACGAAATACTTTCTTCAGGTGGAGAAAATGAGAGGCGGCGGTAATGAAATAACTTCTTCACAGGATGACAAAAACAATAATTTGGAAGGTCACAGACTGAGAATAGTATTAAAATCACGTTGAACATTGAATAGGAAAGACTACAAAATTAAAAACAAATGGAATTAATGATTTCCTGAAAGGATGTGATTATACAGTACTCCTTGATGCTGATAAAGAAATGTATGTACTGTTGAATTAGATGCCATTGTTAATAAAATGAATAAATATTCAGCACCTGGAATCAATGGAAATACCACCCTTTTTTACATTTTTTTCTGGAACAAACTAAGGTAACTTTCACTAGCAAACTTTCAGCAGTGTCTGGATACAGAAGAGTTATCGTTCACACAAAGAAGAGGCGTTATTACTTTATTACAGAAAGGTAAAAAATTACGACGGGTAATAATCAAAAGAACTGGAGACAGATAAGGCTGACAAACACTGACAACAAAATCTTCTCCAAGGTATTAGCTTTACGGTTACAGTGTTTCATGCCAGTAATTTTGTTTTTGTAAGTGTTTTACGGCATTTGCAACACTATAATCAAGTCCCGAAGATTAGAATTATTACAAAAAAGTAACGCATACAAAAAAGGAAGGGGGGGGGGGGATAGGGACAATATATTTTTTACATGAAGGAAGGAGCAGTCCCTACCAGAGAACCCGCCAACCACCCTCCACCTGTATTAATGAATGGAAACGAAACGGGCTTCTTGAAAGGCAGGTCGTTCTGGGAGCACATTAGACAGGTGACAACATTATCTACATAGAATCTATTCGACATTTACTCGGTATGGTGGTGTTCTTGGTCTTCCAACACGCTTTTGACACTGTACAAAAGAGAACAACACTGGCCAGACTGAGGAAAAAATAATGTAGGGAAATCCGGAAGGGCTTATAAAAGAGGTGGGTAATTTAATAACAAACACAACGTGTTCTGTACAAAACTGGGTGTGTAGGGCTCAATACAGAGCTAGGAATCAAAAAGGTTGCTGCACAAGTCCATTTCTGTTTGTACAGTGAGTCAAACAAGAGGTCCCACTTTCAAGCAATAACTTGGTCGAGGGGGCACTAATTTTAACAAAACTTTTAAAAAATAAAAGTTTTCTGCATGGGCTTCAATTTTGTAAATATGTTGAAAAACGTTGAAAATGTAAATTTTCAGTTACCACGGACTCTTAAGCTAAGGAAATAACTAATCTTTGGTGACCATTTTCTCACTAATTTTACCTCTGAAAACAGGTGACCCCCACCTCATTCATTCGCCAACATCTCGACTTGTCTTCAAGATAAATGGATATTTTTTTCATCCAAATAAAGATAGGCGAACAAGCTTGAAGATGACATCAATAACTCTACATGCCCAAAAATTGACGAGAGCCTGATTCCACTTCGCTGCCTCACATATGAAGATAGCTCATCAATGCTGCCGTGAACAAGTTTTAAAAATGTCAACCAAATTTAATTGTGACAAAAAATTTCATTTCTTAGAAACATCAATCTACAGAGCGGGAGCTTCTCATTCTAGTATCGGGACAAGGACAATGAAACCACGATAGTCACATGAGATGGATATCTCACCGTGCTGAGAAAGTTTTGGAGAAGCTTGGGGAGGAAAAGGTGATTATGCTGTAGAGGCCTGTTTCCAAAGGGACGGGGTCAAACCCCAAATGACTAAAGTTAAGTAGCCCTTGCGTGGTTGTAAAAATAGTGTTTGGGAGCCCCATACTTATAGGCCTAAAGTTTACAAATCAATGGTCGTCACATTTTCGTTCCCTAAACTTGATTCCTTTTTAATAATTACCTTTGGGATGTTTGACCGACAGAGTCTACGGAAACAAGCAAGAAACGAACGAACAGTCGCAACTCAATGTTGAAAAGGACGCCCAAATAATCGACCATCAAATATGCCACGGGGTTATTCAAAATTTCCAGAGGGGTATTCAAGTGAAATTGTCAATCACTGGAGCTTTAAGTAACCGTCACCTTTCTTAATTTGTTGGGGAATACGATTTGTTTGAATAAAGTGGGTCTTCAATGCACAATTAGTGACTACTTGAAATAAACAAGTATGGCCGGTTTTCAAGAATGTACCAAGTTTTGCCTTTTACTCTTTTTTTTTGGACACCATCAAGCTCATGAGAAAACTGTGTCATCCCGCTAAGTTCTGGGAGAGTGTGATGTATACATGGATCGATATTATGGTTCCTGTAACAAAAAGAACCCAATTCAACAATAGAATTTAAACTCACGGACACTTTTTAAAATAACCAAACCATAATAATAATTAAGGGAAATCATTATATCTAAAACGAAGGATGAATTCGGGTTTAATATATGTGTTTCATTTGTATGGTGGAAGAAGATTAAAAAGTAAGGAGGAACTGTTTTGTCACAGAGACATATAGTGCCTTGATTTTAGTTATTACGCGTTGATGAATGCACTTTCTGTTTGTTATCGTGGGTGGTTTACGGTGCTCGTAACTGCATAAAGTCATATGAGAGCGCAGGGCAAATTAAGCATGTTCACTTTGATAGAAATTTATGTTGAATTTACCCGGGTAGCTGCCTGGGCCTACTCTTATGGTTTTTCGGACCATCAAGGGATCTTTAAAGTACCCAACTTTCCCCCAGGACCTCCGAGATATTTCGCCCTTTCTCGAGAAGGCTAGGCGTTGGATCCTACCTTCCCTAAATTCAGAGGTGTGGCTCAAAGACAGCAGTTAGAAGGAACCAAGAGTAGCAGTAGAAACGCTGCAAAGAGAGAGTCAAGAGCACAGAGGGTGCGAAAAGCGAACTGGAGTAGGGGTAGAAAGTTGGGTCAAATGAGACAAACATTTAGAGAGATCTGCTTTTGGTCAGAGCACCTTATATGTTACTATTGTTTTACAAAGAGTTCAGAGCCGGTGTACTTTACGTGATTGAGAGATAAATAGGTGCCATTTATTGTTATTTATTATTATTTTTATCATTATTATTATTATTATTATTATTATTATTATTATTATTATTATTATTATTATTATTATTATTATTATTATTATTATTATTATTATTATTATTATTATCATTATCTTTATAAGGATAATAATGATAATGATAATATCATTTTTATTTGATATGAATATTATTATATTTATTATTTGTATTATTATTATCACTACTACTACTACTGCTACTACTACTACTACTACTACTACTACTACTACTACTACTACTACTACTACTACTACTACTACTACTACTACTACTACTACTACTACTACTGCTGCTGCTGCTGCTGTTACTGTTACTACACTACTACTACTGCTACTACTACTACCAAAACATGAAACATCACAGACATTAGTGAACAGCTGCTGCCTCACAGTTTGAAAGTCACTGACAATTTTCAGCAGTAGGTGATAACTAAAGTGGCCGGGACAGGGGGTAGGAGGTGGTAGAGAGCAAAGAATTTCTTTCTTTCAGAACTGGTGTTACGTGTCCTGTTCCTTTTGATTAATTATCAATGTTGCTGCTTGATTCTGAAGTACTTGTAACTTTGGTGGTTTTTCTGCCGTCAAACTGGATTAAAAAGCATTGTAGTAATCTCGTTTTGATAAAAATCAGTGTTGTTTCTATTGTGTTGCCTACTAAGTTAGTTAAATAATTTTTCACACTACCAATTTTTTCAGCTGAAAAATAGATTCTTTTGCTGAGCTAGCTAGTTTGGAAGGACACAGACATATTATAATCCAACTGAACCCCTAAGACCTCTTTTTGAACGAAGGGTATGGTTATAGATGTCAATTTGTAGTTTTGGTAGACTTCTAATGCCTTTTGTATTTCCATTCAACATTGTTTCTGTTTTGTCAACATTCAGATTCAATTTGTGATGGTCATCCATATTTTGAATTTGCGAATACATTGATCAGTAGAGTCGACTAAAAGTGATATTTGATAGGAATTAACAGATGGACATCCAGTCTACGGGATAGTTGAAGGTAAAGGTGATGAAAGGAAAAGTAGAACTGACAATACTGCACATATTACATCAGATGCATCTTTCGACCACGTTAATTTATTACGAGGGCAAAGCCTTTAGCTTTATATAGATACATGTATATACATTGTATTAGAAACAGCAATATACTCACAGACACGTTTATTCAGACAGTACCCTTATACTAGATGGAAAAAGTCTTCTTTTGTATCTTTCTTTCTTTGTTTTTAGTCGTGTGTATATGCCGCTGCGTGATCTTATAATATGTGTGGAAAGGGTGTGTGATGGCTCGTTTACAATATTGTTTATCTCTTTATACTTGTGATTTTATACATTTCATCACTCAGAGTAAAATCTTATTCAGAGATCTTGCAGGTTTTCTTTATGGTTCTCTCATTTCTTTCTGTGTCTTTCACTATACAGTTTTCAGCCCAGCTGCAAATACAAAACAGTAACGCTTTGAAATTATAGAATGGTAAAAAAGGACATAATCTCATAAGTTCCCTAAACGGAACATTCTTTTATTTCTGTTATGCACAAGAGCTGCGTGGGGATACCAGTCAAGTGTTGTATCAATTGTTATTCCAAGATATTTGAAGGGGTATAAAACCTCCACTTCCCCATCTTAAATAAATAGTGGTTGCAATTGTTGTTTTTTTTCATATCTGCAGAATGTTTTTAATTCTTTTGGGGTTTTTTTACATTTAGTAAAAGAAAGTGGTTGTCACATCAGTTTGTAAATACATTTTCACGTCCCTGATTTCATTCTCATTTGTTGTTATAAGGCTTTGAAGGGTGGAGTCATCCGCAATTTTTTTTTATCAGTTTGATGTTTTTGTTACTAAAAGTACAGTCCTTGGTGGAGAGCGTAAACAAGACAAGGGACATTACACAACCTTGGGGTGCAGCGGTGTTTGTGTATATTAAATCGAATTTTACACCATTTGATTTTTATAATATGCTATTATGAGGGCGATTGGCCAAGAACTCAAGAATCCAATCCATTGTTTTTGTTTATGATAATTTCAATTAATTTTGAAACCATTACGTGGGATTGGGTTGTGTTAAAGGCGGATGAAAAATCAGCACAGAGGTATCCTGCAAAAATTCCGTTGTGTATCTATGTGTTTGTAGATGTTATCTAAGAACACGAGAATGGCATCTTCTACGCCCCTCTAGGCAAGATAGGCAAATTGCGTTTTCCTGTATGTCTTCTGTTGATTTCCTCAGTTCTTTCAGAACTAGTTTTTCTAAACAATTCATAAAGGCTGTTGTTTCTTTTGGGACATGAATTAGTTATCTTTTTCCCGAGCATTTCCATGAGAGTGGAATTACACGTTCTTTCAAAGATAATATTTTGAAAATAACTGCATAAACGGGAGATAATTGAGTAGAACACATTGTAATGAGTTTGTTTTTGACTCCACCAGGCCCACTCGCTTTGTGAACTGTCAGATGATTAAAAATGATCTTGACCTCATTAAAATTAACCCCAAACTTTCCTCACTCTTGTAAATGTCTTCGCCTGTGTTGTTGTTGTCGTCTGTGTGGTCACTTTGAATCGTCTCTTTGACAGTTGTCAGCTGGTCGGACAAGTGGTTTTCAAAACTACCAGCATTTTAAAGAAGAAACTTTTCCGTCGCTATCTGGATACGAACCCCAGACTTATTGAATAAGAGGCCAACACCTAAACCTCAATGTCACGAGAGCCCCCGTTCTTCATCTTATTTAACTCCTTGCTGACACATGGCTTGTTTTTTGGGGTAATAGAAAAGTTTTTTAAAGTTAAATGTAGAACTTCACAAAAACTGTTGTAACTAACGATCATCTCACTTAATTCGTCTATATTATTACATAAATCTTTACAAACAGTCTAATTTGTACATTCAAAGCATCCCCTCAGGCTGCCCCTGTTTTCTTAACTCCAGATGGAGATAATGGTGTTTTTTTTTAATTGGCTCAGACGGTTTTAATTTAATTTTATGCTTTCGTAATAAAAGAGACATGGATGTTACCCATCTTAGTCTGATCTTTTGGGTACTAAGTGACTATTAGTGGGTCAACATGCTTCTCTTTACTGAAAGAAACAAAGAGTGGTGCTGTTTTTTAATATAAGACGGGGAAGGGATATAGAGGAAAAAATCCGTGGCCAGTAATGGGTAAAAATAGTTGAAGTAATAGACTTTGATTCAAGTGCTTTGTTCGACAGTATAGATAATTAACTCTTGATCAGGAGATTAAACCAACGCTTTGACTCTTTACGAGACTGTCTTTGATTGGTTTGAGTCATACTTGTCTGACAGTACACAGTCTGTAATTATCAATGATATTATGTCGTTCACTTTCAGATTGTACTTTCGTGTGCTCCATGGGTCTGTGCTCGGACCACTTTTGCACACAATATACACAAAAAACCCTTGGTTCTGAAGTTTTATTTTCTATGTAATTTTTGTTTCTGCTGTTGTTGTTGTCGTTGTTGTTGTTGTAGTTGTAGTTGTTATTGTTGCTCTTGTTGTTGTTGTTGCTGCTGCTGCTGTTGTTGTTGTTGTTGTTGTTGTTGTTGTTGTTGTTGTTGTTGTTGTAGTTGTTGTTGTTGCTCTTGTTGTTGTTGTTGCTGCTGCTGCTGCTGTTGTTGTTGTTGTTGTTATTGTTGTTGTTGTTGTTGATGATGATGATGTTTCTGGAC
>NW_004797574.1:196810-198928 GCF_000002075.1 Aplysia californica | reverse complement strand
TCTGTCAGGCAGTGTACAGACATCTCTGTCAGGCAGTGTACAGACATGTCTGTCAGGCAGTGTACAGACATCTCTGTCAGGCAGTGTACAGACATCTCTGTCAGGCAGTGTACAGACATCTGTGTCAGGCAGTGTACAGACATCTCTGTCAGGCAGTGTCAAGTGTGCCGGCTAGATATTCTCTCTGCCTCTCTCCAGATGGTCATAGTTTGTCAGATGGCTTTTAACATGTGGACATTTGACCCCACAAACTAGATTATGTTGTCGGAGACAGAGATAAGATAAGATAACATAAGAAAGGATACGTTAAGATTAGATTAGATCAGAATAGATGAGATTAGATAAGATCAGTGAAACAACAATAACTACTTTACTTTAATCAAGAACTCACGAACTCATTAACTGACGAACTCACGCACGCGATCACGCATGCACACACGCACGCATGCTGTCTCCATCTCTCACAGAGATGACAATGATATCTCCCACCTAGCAGTGATTGCCACTGGCATTGCATGCAGCACTGAAGCTGTTCTCCCTCCTAAATTACCCCACTAGTGCCGATGTGCGCGCAAAATCCTTCTATCCGTGACAATGATGCGTGTTACTGCCGAGACAGAGCTCCGGGCAATTTCAAGTCAACCTCCTCAGAATATCAGCATAAGGAGAGCTAGCTCGCTCCGGGGAGAGATTCATATTATAGATCTTGGGGTCAGGCCAGGAGTAAATAATTGGGGCTAACTGTTGCTGCTTAGTTGTTGTTATTGTTGCTGTTGTTACTGTGCTTGTTGTTATTATTGTTGTAATTCTCAATGTTCCTGTTATTATTGTAACTTTTGTTGTTGCTATTGATGGTGTTGTTATTGTTGTTGTTGTCATTATTGTTATTGTTGCTGTTGTTGTTGTAACTCTTGCTGTTGCTGCTGTTATTGTTGTTGTTGTTGTTGTTGATGTTATTGCTGTTGTCGGTGGTGGTGGTGGTGGCGGTGTCGTTGATTTTGTTCTATGTTCTTGCTATTTATGATGTTGTTCATGTAATTGTGGCTACCTTGTTTCCTCTTGTTGTTATTGTTGTTGTTGTTGTTGATGATGATGATGTTTCTGGACGCAATTCATAACACTTACAGCAAAAAGAGGTCATATAAGGGCAAAAGAGTAGAAAACCAGCGGTATAGGTTCAACGTCTCTATCAAAACTATTATGTTGTTTAAGAGGCAGGACCTCCGAGTTTAAGGGGATAGATAGATAGATAGATAGATAGATAGATAGATAGATAGATAGATAGATAGATAGATAGATAGATAGATAGATAGATAAATGTTGCAATATTTGTGTTTTTTCCAGCACCACCATGCATAACATATTATGAGTAAACAAGAAGGCTTGGTATTGTCAGAAAAATGCTACGTCATGTGTGAAAACGGTACCCTCTTTTTCACAGCGACATTTCAGGGTCTGTTAACACCTCTCACTCTCCTCACATCCCAAACAAACAAACTAACTTATTAATAAAATAAAAAAACAAACAAACAAACGAACAATCAAACAAATAAACAAGAATATATACATGTAAACAAACACATATTCTTGTGCTGCCTCAGAGGGCCTGCTAGCCATACGTCCACTGGCTTTGCCCATCCTCCAGCCTCCCAACTCATCTCCTCCTATTTACTCATTCACGCCTAAAGACAAACAAACAAACAGATAATCAGACACCCGAGAGTGACTTTTCACGGCCTGGTAGCTACACCCCCTCCTTCCAACCGAAAACACAACAACCCCTGACTATCTTTCAACATAGAATAATTTTAAACAGCAATAACAACAACAAAACAACAACAAACAAACAGACGGCCAAGCAAACACACGAACCATGCAAAAAGCATGGTAGGAGAAGTCAAGTCCCTTGAACAACTATAAAAAAACAAGCAAGCAAGCAAACAAACAAACAGGCAAGCAAACACACGAACCTTGTAGAAAGACTGAGGGAGAAAAGACAAGGGGATCCGACCACCGACTGACTATCGATCCTTTGATTAGACACTGTTTTCCGGGACTTTTTCGTCCCAACCCGGAGAAAACTGGGAGGGGGTGTTGGTTGTTTTGTTGGGTTTTTTT
>NW_004797574.1:194854-195903 GCF_000002075.1 Aplysia californica | reverse complement strand
GGGGGGCGTAGAATGAGTTTTCAGAAGACAGTCGTTTAAAAAATCATCAGAACAAAATTGAACGAAAGATTGAAAAAAGAATGAGGAAAGCGAGATAAAGCACAAGCTACGAAATAATATGTAAATAGGAGTCAGAAAGAATGGGAAAAAGATGGAAATTGAAAAGCAAGACTCACTCAACGCATCAAATTTAAATCTTTAAAGAAACGGGATGGGAGAGAGAAAAAGAAAGAAATTGGCGTTGGAAGCATATTTACGAGATGACACGTTTGAAAAAAGACATTCGGAATATAAATGAACGCTCAAGAACGCATACAGATAATCGTACGTAGGCGGTGACTCATGAATGCACGCCCGAAACACACATACACACATACACACATACACACATACACACATACATACATACACCCATACACACATACACACATACACACATACATACACACATACACACATACACACATACACACATAAACACACACACATACACACATACACACATACACACATACGCACACATACACACATACACACATACACACATACACACATACACACATACACACATACACACATACACACATACAAACGCACTTTAAGGGGGCTCTAGTAGCCTAAGTGGTCTAGCGGATACGGTGTTTGCATCTCATTCAAAGGTCTCGGGTTCGAACCCGGGTAGAGGCCGCAAAAGTTTTGTTCTCTAAAAGTGTCTCCTTTCAACTCCTCTCCTGCTCTCTAGCAATGTTTTATTGTCTGCTTTCGTCTCCACTTTCTGCCCCCATCCCCTCTCCTCCTTTGCCCCCTCCTCTGGGCTTATGGCTTTTTCTGCAGTCTTTCTACTGCTACTCCTTGGCTCCTTCTTAAGGCTGTCTTTCAGCCACACCCCGATCTTCTGGTAGGAAAGATGAACTAGGGCAAAACATCTCGAAGGTCCCGTGTGGAAGTTGCGTACGTTAAAGATCCTTTGGTGGTCTAAAGTCAAAAAGAGTAGGCCGCCACCAAGGCAAAATTCAATATTTCCTACAAAGGAAAATGCTTAATGTATC
>NW_004797574.1:159740-194754 GCF_000002075.1 Aplysia californica | reverse complement strand
AGAAAGGGGAGGGGGAGAAAGAGGGAGAGGTGGGGGGGAGGGGAGACCTACAGTATGGTAGACCAGAATATAGAACTATAAGTTTAGCGAAATAAGATACTTGCAATTCGTTAATACAACGAAAACGAAAAAGTACACCAAAATACCAGACCCTAATATGTTGGTTGAAACAAAATTTATTCCTCTTTCCTTCTATTGCCAAAACAAAAAGAAAGAGAAAAAGACAGAAAAGAAAAACTAAAAAAGAAACATGTACGAGCAATTTTTAAAGCACAGTAAGAAACATAACAAAACCATTTTCACAACAGTTTTGCGACCACCATGGTGTTCAGAACAGGAAACGTTAATGATCACACACAGACACGAGGGGAGAGGTTTCTAGAAGCCAGAACTGCAGACGGACAGGTCTTTGTTGAACACAGAGTCGTCAACTCCTTCTGTGATATTAGAGTAGACAAAATAGAGATTTTCTCCTGTTGTCGAGTCAGTGAGGGAAGAAAACATTGGGTAACAATTTCCCTCCGACACCGCAATGAGCCCGGAAGTTCTGTCGGTGTTGATCCGCCATGTGTTGAAGCCTGAACTTCCTCCCAGACTTGAGCCACCAGCCGTGTCCAGTACGGCGTCATCAGGGATGCAACGGAAGTTGAGAGAGATGTCCAGGAGAGTTTGGGAACGGCAGATACCATCCATCATAATGTAAGCTCGACGGGTGTTAAGATCTAAGTAGAAGAAATCTTCTGTTCCAATAATCTCTATCATACTTCTGCCATTCTCAAAGTCATTGGAAACTCGGTACCATTCTCGGCTTGCAAGACTTATGTCCAGAGCTGTGAATTTTTCCGGGAAGCAACAGGGTTTAGGGTTCGAGTTCCCTTCTGCTTCGTTTACAGCAGCTGATGCCACCAGCGCCACCACAGTCGCCGCCAGGGGGAGATAACAAGCAAGGTCGACAAATCTGGCCATTCTGTTGAGAGACAGACAAAAAAAGCACATTAATTTTTAAAAATTATATTTGTTTGAGTAAAGAGAAGCACTTTGACAGTCCTTTACTGCTGGGACAAAGTAAGACAGTCTGACAGAAACAACAGTTGGGAGGGGGGGGGGGAGACTTAAGAACTACCAGTGGAGCACTCCCACCACTAGCACGAAGAAGCAACATTTTACAATATGCAGAGAAGCATAATCTTACGGGAACCAGTCCTAGACACTTATCAAAACAAATGACCTATTCCCTTACCTCCACTTACGGTGTCTGAAGGGTATAATAAAACTCTCTTCCTTGTTCACCTTTTTTCCGAAAATTAATTTTCTCCAGAACATATCGATCAATTTTCATAGTATTACCTCTCAAACGAGACAACTCCTCATCTTCTTTGATTGGTAATTTTGTCATGATTGCCAAAACTCTTTGGCCACTCGTATGACCACAAAGCATTACAAGGGCCGATACACCTACACAGTTTCTCAGTTCCAAAATTAGGGTATTTATTTGTGCAATGGTATAGGTTAACTCCTCTATCAACATCATTAGTTTATTTAAAAGTCGGGACCAGGGAGTTTAACGTCCATCTCTGAGAAGACCAAGCCAAGTGGGAAATCGGGTAAAGTGCCTTTCCCAATGACACAACGTCGGACCAAGCTGAGGCTTGGACCCCCGAACCCGCCTAACCACTAGGACACCTAGACCACTGAGCATAAACCGTTAAGAGTCTTTAAGACATGAATTTACAAAAACAGCAAAAAAGGATGATTCACTTTAGAAAATACAGTTGAAAATAAAAGGCTTTACCTGGAAGGTCTCTGTGACTTAACGGGACGTAACACAAGCTATCTCTGACGAAAGGATCCTTGCCTGATATTGCTTTCCACCTTCAGAGGTTTAATAATCAACGCAGAAAAGTCGGGATTTTATACACTTCTGTTCTGCTTTCCTATGCATGTTCGCGGCATGCTAATTTTTTCTACCGTCCATTTATGCAGATACCATCTGCAGTTTAAAATATTAAAGGACTTTCAAAGCATTAGAAAAAAGCTGTACACCAGTGTAAGTGAGTATTCGCTTTGGTAAAAGGGCTGTCTCCGTTTTATGGGGGGGGGGGGGGGGGCTCCCGTGGTCTAGAGGTTAAGGTGTTCGTCTCCCATCATTCAATAGGTCCCGGGTTTAAATCCGAATAGCGACGGAAATTTTTCTTCTTTAAAATTGTCTCCTGTCACCCTCTTTCCAGTTCTCTAGCAATGTTCTGTCGTCTGCTTTCGCCTCCACTTTCTGCCCCCTCCCCCATCACCTCCTTTGCCCCCTCCTTTGTGCTCCTGACTCTTTCTGCAGCCTTTCTACTGCCTATTAGATAGATAGATAGATAGATAGATAGATAGATAGATAGATAGATAGATAGATAGATGGATAGATAGATAGATAGATAGATAGATAGATAGATAGATGTCTGTTCTTGATTTTTGGAAATGTATCATTTACTGCGGGTTGATAGTTGAAATTCAGATGTCACTAAGCATTATTTCCGCCTTTTTTTTAGAACGTTTGTCTTGGGCAGAGATTCTAAGTTACTTAGGTCTCTACCAATTGTTTTTGATGCCTTTCTTATCAACTTGTTTATTTTTATAATGTGCTGCCTTCCCAAACTGCAACCATAGCAAGTGATACCAAAATTTATCAAAATATATATTGTGATGGTGTAGAATATCTCAAGAATGGATGAATTCAGATTGAAAGACCTAAGTTTCCTCAGAAAGTACAGCCTCTGATTTACCTTTTTAACGATATTGTTTACGTGGTTTTGCTATGTAAATTTGTTGTCAAGTTTGTATCTTGTATGAATCCGTGATTTCAATTGTTTCTTGTTCAATTACGAGTGGTGGATTGTTGACTTTCCGCTTCAAAAACAAAAATCGTTTCCTTTGTTTTTGAGAGGTTCACTTTAAAAAAAAATTGAATTGCATCATTTAAAAAAACATATTTCTTCGAAAACCTTTTTCATCAAGGTTTGTTAATCCAATAATAGCGGAGTCATCTGCAAACTTAAATAAGCGAGTTGTTTTATATACTTCTATGATCGTTGGTATACATGTACATGTATATTGTATACAAAACTGGTGACAATACACAGCCCTGAGGACCGCCGGCGTTACAAAGGATTATGTCAGATTTTGTGTTGTTTAGCTTCACATATTGTGGTCTGCCTGTCAAAATTTCCAGGACCCATGCTGCGACATGATGACTAACTCTCAGACTCAGACGTTTTTTAAAATGATAATAGGCGGTTGAATTGTATTATATGCTGAGAAAAAATCAACAAAAAGTATCCTCGTATATGTTTTAGATGTTTCAAGGTGTTTCAGTATAGAGTGACAAAAAACAAGTACAGCATCTTCTACGTTTCTCTCTTGTTTGTATGCAAACTGGAATGGATCTAGATTTCCATGTACACAACCTAGAATATTTGAGAGGATGTCTTAAGTCCTTTAATTCATATATTTTAGGCTTTTTCGGAATTGGTATTACCTCCGATGTTTTTCATATTGTCTGTAGGAATGTAGGTTTTTTTTGTAGGTTCAGGTTAAAAAAGAAGGTAAAGAACCCATGGTGGTCCCAAATCGATAAGGGCAAATTCAAAATGTCCTACCAACTGAAAATGTTATATGTGTCCCGCGCGTTCACATGACCTCATTCAGATTAGAGCGACGTAAAACACTCTCGGAAAAAAACACAGCTGCACTGGGTCACATGAGTGCATTGTCTTTGATGTAGTGGCTGAGCGCTTCACTCATGCACGCATAAGCCTATGTCTCCTTATGTGCGATGCGACATCGCGTGGCACTCGGAAGTCACTAGCGACGAGTCGCAAGGTACGTATCCTTTTGGACGACCACATCACACACACACACACAAACACACACACACACAAACACACACACACACACACACACACACACACACACACACCTGTCACACCTCTCCTGTCGGTCGCTACATGAACTGATCGGGGCGACGGTCGCGTGCGACTAGACGTCGCGTCCCGTGTTTGGATTCGGGTTCTTTATAATCTTACTTGATTGATTTTGGAGCGACAAGGACTGCGCGCGATGCAACGTCGCCTCACGCATAACACCGAGTGCCCACTGCGGATGGGATCAGGTCGGGTCTGGTCTGGTCTGGTCGGGTCGGGTCGATCGCCCCACTCCTAACCTGAAAACGAACGCCGTTTGTTTTTCTGGGGACGAGTCGGTTGCAATCGCCTTGTGCCACGATAGACGCTTTGTGCCCTCAATCTGGCTAGCAATCCATCCCACCCCGACCTGACCCGATATCCCAAGGGTCACCCCGTATAAAAAGACATACTCTCAGGGCGAGCACAGAGAGGTCCCTGAATATGTTTCAGTGTGTCGCTAACATATTCATTTCACGCCGATTTTTCCGAGGGTAGAAATTAAAGGGCACATGTTTTAAACACTTGCCGATCTAGTTCTAGATTTATTATTTTTTAGTAAGAATTTTACGGCATTTGCAACACAATAATGTCGTATAAGTGCCGAAGAATAAATTATGTGTTACAAGAGAGTAACAAACATTTAAAGAAGGAGGTTAGATAGGGAAGACAGATGTTTGATAGGAAAGAAGGAGCAAACCCGACCGGAGCACCCGCCAACCACCCACGATCTAGAATTTACAAGTTGAAATGGCAACAAAATGTATGAGCAACTGTGCTTCTTGAACGTCACATCCTCTCTGGTGGACTGAATAATTTAGCCATATCAATGCAAACGGGGGGTGAGATTATGATCTGCTTCTCCGACAGGTAACTTATTTTATGACCGGGGGGGGGGGGGGGGGGGGGGTAATCGAGATCTCACCTCGAAACCTTGATTTTGAGAAAAATGCGTGTTATCAGATCACGGCAGAAATGCCTTGCACTTAGTCTCGATTTACAATGTATTTAGAGAACGATAAAGCTGTTAGAGTATAACTGACACCGAGGCGACCAGTGACACGCTGGCGCCGTTCGAGGAAGTTGTCAGAGTGCCAAGTTTAAAGTTTTCGTTTTGAACCGGCCGGGGATCGAACCCCTGACTTTGCAGTCATTGGGCGGACACCTTAGCCATTTAGCCAAGGGGATTGGTTCTGGCACTTATCAGACGATTGAATGCCACAGGCATATTTTAGTCGTAAGAAGATATAGTGATTCTTTAATCTTCGGACCACCCGCGGGGCGGTGCCACTGACTTGAGGTGTCTTAAGACCATTCCCAAAGGGAGATGGGGGGGGGGGGAGACATTTCTCGTTCTAGTACACAGTACAATTGTAAATGGGCTGATTCAACTATGCCATGCTCATAACTGTGCCTGGACTACAACAGGGAACTGCTGTTTTTTCTTTTCTAATCCCTACTTTAGTCATTTTCCTCTACTTCTTTTGTACGTTTGTCACACTCTTGTTACCTGCTATTTCCTCGGTGCCTTTATAGTCGAAGCAGACTTTATGCTGTTGACGCTAGAGAGTTGAGCGGAGTAACTCTGATTCCCTGTAAAGACTTCTCTGTTGACATCCACCCCTTGGTGATTCCCTGTAAAGACTTCTCTGTTGACATCCACCCCTTGGCGCTCATATGACCTTATGCAGTTGCGAACGCCGCAAAACCCTCTACGAAAGCAAAAGAACCTACGGACCGAAAGGTGAAGTTGTGACCTGCCAATTGTGAACAGTCGATACGCAAGAAAAAATACGTTTCATTGGATCATCTCTGAAAAAAAAAATGTGTTTCATCAGATCACAGTGGAATTACATGCGTTTTAACAAATCTAAAATGCTAATCTATTCAAAAAATAGTCACAGTCAAGCTTTCATATTGATATTTCAAGAAGGCTTTCGATCCCGCAAAAGTGAACAAATGCGTTTTATCATATCACTGCAAAAATAGACATGAGAACTCAAAAACTAAAAAGCCCTTATCGTCACCTACAAGCATGCACCCCTTTTATCTCATTCAAACAACTCCATCGACATACAGATACAGCTTTTCACTTCCATATTATAACTATCATTATGCCACGTGTGCGAGACCTGGAATTAAGTAAAACCCATGACAGCAAAATTGCTGCATACCAAATGAAATGTCTCCACAAAACACTTAACATCACAAGACGAGACAAGCAGAGAAATGAAAAGTATTAGCAACTGTTCCTATTGGCACTGATTCCTGCCTGCATTTCATAGAAAAACAGAGAATAAAATGGTCTGGCCACCGGTTTCGAATGTCACCTAGCCAGCCAGTCTCGAAAGCCTGTAACACAATGCACTCAGGCAATACAGGAAGAAGTAGACCTCGCAAAGGATGGGTTAAGGGAGTCAAGGAATCCCTGAGAATTTATAATATTCCAATTAAAAGACCTGCAAAGCTGGCCTGCCAGAGAAAACAGCACCTTGCCTCGACGCTAAACGACAACAGAAGAGGAAAAAGTAAAAGTACGTATCAAGACTATTAGGGTAATTAATATGTAAGGGTGGTTGCTAGGAATTGAACGTGTTTCTCCGAGCCAAAGGAGAAATTCATGTAAAGCGCTTTGTCCTAGGACAAAAATCTAGACGGAACTGAAGCTCAAACCCCCGAACCCACAATCTCAAGATTACGGGTCTGGTAGCCTTACCCTCAGTGACTTGACAGCAAAAGAAAGTATATTATATCTTGTATACTCCGATGTCAAGGAAGGAGTTGACGAATCTGTGTTCCCAACAGAATTGTCTTTCTGCACTCATGGCTTCTAGAAACTTTTCCACTCATTTCTGTGTGGTATCATAGACAGTAGAACTACTTTTGGTTTTTTCTCGGAATTGTTCTTTAAATTGGGGGTGCAGAAAGGGGAAGGGGGGGGGGGGGGGCTTGTTTGTTTGTTTGGTTGGGTTGGTTTATGTCTATTTCCTTTTATAGAAATCATTAGCAGTAAGAAAAAAAATACAATATGTTTCAAATTACATTTTAAAGGCAGGTATTTGGTGTGCTTTCTTTTTCGTTGTATTGACTGTTTGCAAGCTTCTTTTTTTCTAAAACTATTTAGTTCTAGATTCGTGGCTAACATACCACGGCTCTCCCTTTCTTTCTCTCTGAATCTCTCTCTCTCTCTCTCTCTCTCTCTCTCTCTCTCTCTCTCTCTCTCTCTCTCTCTCTCTCTCTCCTTCTCTCTCTCTCTCTCTTTCTCTCTCATTCTCTCTCTCATACACACACACACACACACACACACACACACACACACACACACGAACTCTAGCTCTTACATACACATATTCTCTCTTTTCCCTCTCTCTCTCTCTCTCTCTCGCTCTCTCTCGCTCTCTCTCTCTCTCTCTCTCTCTCTCTCTCTCTCTCTCTCTCTCTCTCTCAATAATAATAACAACAACAACAAAGTTAGATATAAAAGAAGACCAAATGAACCAAGAGCTTTTGTGTACAATGTGTATAAACACTCTCCGAGCATGGAGCCTTGGAGCACACCAAAGTACAGGCTGAAAGCGAATGAGATTTCACCATTAGGACAAAGACACACTGTGCAATTGGACAAGTATCTCTCAAATCGTTCAAGAACAGTGCCACAGAATCCAAAGATCTGGTTTAATCTCCTGGTTGTAATTAAAATCTATGCCGTTGAACACAGCGCTTGAATCAAGATCTGTTTCTTTAGGAACGTTTATACATTTTTGACAATGCTTATTTATTCAATGGCTTATTTGAAAAGATCAAGTACGATTCCAGTGGTGAGTGATATATTAATAAAACGAGTAGCATATGGTGCGAGATCTTCAATGCACGTAACTAACAATGAAGAGGGTATTGGGTCTAAGTCGCATGTTTTATCAGGGGACTCTTTGTTATACTGGCATCTTTCTCTGACACCACTTTAAATTCACTCAATGTTGATTTGCTCATAATTGCAAGATTTTCATCAACAACTATATTTGTATTTGCATCTAACATATCAGAGTCTAAATCAGTTCTTATTATTTCAATTTTATCATTGAAAAAGAGCAGAACATTACTACAAAGTTCTTTATCAATTCCAGGTGGAAACCGTGTACAATTCTCCCTTCCAAATAATTGATCAGAAAATCGAAAAAGTTCCTTTCAGGAGTTTACATGTTGAAATTTCTTAAGATAGAACTGTTTCTTGTTGTATTCAATAAGGGTGTTGACGTTGTTTAGTTCAGTTGCCAAAATCTGTTTGAGGACGTGGAGGCCCGTCTTTCTAAGCCGTTTTTCCGTTTTCCTTCGTTGTTTTTTTTGGTGTTTTTTTTTGTTTTGTTTTTTTTTGGGGGGGGTTTGGCCTCTTTGATCTCGAGAGTAAACCACGGAGATGCTTGTCTTGGTGAGATCTTACGAGTGACTACAGGAGAATGTTTGTCCAGTGCAGTGCGCAGAACGGAAGGGAATTGATCTACTGTGACGCCAGGCGTAGTGCTGAGAACAAAGTTTATATCTGATTTAAAAGATGAGACATCGAGTTGTTTCATGTTACGAGACTGAACACATTTTCATACGGTGTTTGATTTACCGAGGTTCAAATCAGCGACAAGTAATAGGTGGTCTGAGACACCTTTGTCTGTGACCTTTATGTTCTTGAAAAGAGGTGCATTTTTCTGCGTGATGATCAGATCAAGTGTATGTCCATGCTTTTCCGTTGGCAGAGAAATATGTTGAATAAGATCGTGCTGTTCTAGAGTAGACAATTTAAAAACGTTCTTGTATTTGTAAATGTTTGGTTGTCAAAGTGCATGCTCAGATAGCCAAAAACCATAAATGGTCGATCTCTCTGCCTTAAACAACATACGAGTTGGTTGAATTCTATGTAAAAGGTTTCTAAATTCACAACCTTATTTTTGCTCTTTGGAGGGCGATAAAAGACAAACAATAGTGTAAGATTGTATTATTTGTTATCTGTCACAACGTTTATGGAAGCAGCTTCAAACAATGTGCATGATGTTGCTAGCAATTCCTTGGCTGTAGGCTATGCCTCCCCCTTCTCTGTTCTTGCTTGTAAAGGGTTTTATCTCATAGCCTGGTGGACATATTGCTACTAGTACGTGTTCATCAACTTCTTTACGCAACCAAGCTTCTGTTATACACAAAATGTCCATGTTCAGTTCTACGATGGTGTCAATAATCATTACAGTCTTATTTCTACAAGTCTGGGCGTTTATAAAACAGGAGCGGTTGTACAGAACTCCTTCTTGTACGATGTTTCTACAGTCAACTCTAACGAGGTTGTTATTGTTGGCATTTTAATTTTTAGTCACTGAAAGGAAGACTCTATTGTTTTTATTTCTGTGTTTATTTCTAGTAACACAGTCATAGTGGGGAAACTCGGGCTTTGAGTACACATTTTCAACACGCTGGGTTATTACAACTTGAATCGTGCGACGTTTTCACCTCCGTCTTCGTGCTGTCCGTCGGGTCTTACAACGACGGGGTGAGGTGGACGGGGCGGGGTCTTGTCTTGGAGTGAGTGCTAATACGGGGTGCCCACATACGCGATCGGGTTGGGTCGTGTCGGGTCGGGCTCATCGGGTAGTCAGGGCTAGCCAAATTGAGGGCGCAAAGCGGCCATCGTGGCACAAATCGATCGACACGATCGGTGACCTACCATAACAAACGCGTTTTTTTCTGGCCTTCGAATTGCGCGATCGGGTAGTTTGCAGCAAATCACAACAAGGCTGAGTCACGTGTCCATTTTGATCCATGAATACATGAAGTAGGTACTCTGGGAATTCCCGGTTTCAGTCTCACGACTTTGACCGTCTTCTCACTTCACACAGCGGGTTTGGAGCGCTCATGGGCCTAGGGGAAGAAGGAGACGAAAAAGAAGAAGGAGGAGGAGCACTACAGAGGGAGGGTGTGAGAGTGACAGGGAGGGAGAGAGATAAGTTTTAGAGATATATGCAGAAACATTGCTTGATCTAGATCTAAGTCTCTGATATGGGAAGTGAGAAACAGACGAGAAAGGAGAGAGACACTAAAGCAAGTTAGCAAGCAAGCAGCAAGCAAGCACTCACGAACACACACACACACACACACACACACACACACACGCGCGCGCGCGCGCGCGTGCGCGCGTGCGCGCGCGCACACACACACATACACACACATACACACACACAGAGACAGGGATTGCGGGAAGACCAAGAGTACGGTTTACATATTTTATGTATTCATGGGTCAAAAATCCAGCCAATCGTAGCCCGGGTTTACGCCCCCTGTGTAGTCGCATGTAGGTTAAAGGTTTCTCTACTTCAACTTCCAAGTCGTCGAGTACAATCGCAGCGGGGCTGTAGTGTGCACTGAAACCCCGGCCTGATAGGCCCGACCAGATCCGACCCGACCCGAACGCGTATGTGGGCACCCCCTATAATGTGCCAAGATCAGCATACTTGTCAATAACGTGAAACTGTGGAGTAACCGGGCTGTTCAGTCCGATAGATCGTAGTTGTAAACATGTATACACGCTTTCGTTTACCTTTGGCTGGTGTTGTTGTTGTTGTTGTTGTTGCAACTCATGGTGGAAAACGAGGAATAAAAATGTCCAGTAGAAGGCAATGAGCTCCAACATGATTACGAAATTAGCTAATTGCCGGCTAGATCTAGTAGCACATTTCATGATTTTGATGTCGGTACATGCTTTGAAAGTTCCTGAATAAGCACGTATAGAAGAAAAAAAATCCAATCTGTAGAGAAAATATACCCAAAAACGGAAAAAAGAGCAGAGTGGAGCGCCTGCTAAGCGGCCGACACACTCACTCACAGGATAAAACAAGTCGACCGCCCTGGCCTTCAATTGTTTCGAAACCGAAAGTCCTTTCTAACAATGTGAGCTACAAGCTGCGTGGCAAAGTGAGTTTTAACATATTGCTACCCTAGGGTTACACAGTTCCTTCTGCCATATTTAGCCGTTTTGAGTTACTAATAGCAAAAGGTCAGAAGCTAAATGCCATATCTACTTTATCGAAATGGTCAGAATATTCGGAGTTGTTATCAAGATATTAAAAGAATTGCATTCCAAGAAGCTTGACGTGTCGTGAAACTCAATTTTCTTTACGCTAAATTTCTCAAAACTAGATACAGAGCAAATAAAACTTTGTATTCTAGTGTGGCCATACGGCAAGGTTTGGTACTACACAGCAGCGCTCAATTCTGTATGTAGATTTAGATTTCATGTCTAGGTTAGCCCTTCATTGTCCAGTAATCTGGAGGGGGGAGGGGGGGATATGATTGTGACGCGTCTGCATCTCTGGCGAATATTTATGCTCGAAACGCTTGTGACTACGCCCACCTCCCACACCCCCAACACCCACCCATCAAACTCTCTTGTTCCCCGCCAATTTACCCAGACACACTTACTGTCAGCCTCCCAACCCAACTCTCTTGACCCCTGTACACATTAAGACACGTTGTCTTTCGCTTGTGTCAACAACGTACGTATCGGTGAAAAAAAATGTGAGGCAGCGTGGTGGAAGCAGGCTCTCGTCAATTTCTGAGCATATTGAGTTATTGGCATCATCGTAAAGCTTGTTCGTTTGTCTTGCTTTCAATGAAAAATTTACCCATCCATTTTTAATGGAAGTGGAGATATTTCGGATTGAAGGGGTTGTGGTCACCTGGTTTCAGAGGAAAAACTAGCGAGAAAGTGGCTGCCGAAGCTTGGTAAATTCCAAAGCTAGAGAGTCCATGAAAACCGTAAATTTATATTTTTGTGCCTTTAATCAACGCTTTTAGGTGAAATCCTCAAAGGAATGTTTTTGTAAATGGACATAAAAGGTGTTGAGCCAAAAAACAAAAAAATGATAAAAATTGCTAAGCAATGAGAAAACTGCTGTTTTCTTCGATTTCATTATTTTGACGAGAGCCTGATTCCACCACGCTGACTCACAAATGCTTCTGATTCGTCGCAAAAGACGTTCGCGATAGGCTACGCTAAGCGTGTAAAGATCAACGGTGTAAGTGCGATTGGGGTCTCTTGGATTAGAGTCGCTTCTAGAATTCAAAATGGGAGAAAAATGCGCTAAACCACATTAATGGTGGCCGTTCGTTTTTCATCAACTTCACTGAATCCGAGTTCACTTATTTATCTGTTCGTTCAAATCGAGTTATTTTGTTGATGTTAATGAATTCAAACAAACAAACAAAATGAACAGGGAATAAGTAATCTCTTTTTGAATTGGAGTTTTTGGTAAATACAAGTTAGTTGAAACCGAGTTCCTTCGTATCTCAAATTCTGTTACAAATAGATTGATATTTTCTTCATCAAAAGAAATTTTAAAAAATTGCAACCTCTTAAGTTGATACCAACAACTTCAAACACCCACAAATTGACGACTCTCCGATTCCAATAACAACAACAACAACAACAACAAAAACAACAACAACAACAATAACAACAACAACAACAACAACAACAGCAACAACAACAACGACATAAATAATAATGCTAATATTTCGGTCGCATTCACTCCCATAAAATACACCTCTAGCTGTTTTACAATGCATGCACACACATGTGCACTCAAAAGCTTTTTAGATAAACGCTAGCACAAATGCAGACATTTATGCTCCAACAGCACATTTGATGTCGATATGCACATCTAATTAAAAGCATAAGAGTACTATGAATAAGAAGGGCAAGTTATCAAATCGGAGTTTCATAAAATATGCTTAAAAAATAATGAATTATAAATATGGCCTTAAATCTTTTATCATTTGACAAATTTTTAGTCGGTGTGAATAACAAATCTGCTGGCATTTTGTGCCTGTGGGATGAATGTCTTTATGCCTTTCAAAGCCTTTTATTGTGTTTCCCAACGTAGTGGAATCAAGCACCTGGCCAAAATGTAGAACCAAAAGTTTTCAGAAATAAGAAGCTAGCAAACAGTCAATACAACAAAATGAAAGTACACTAACATACCTGACTCAAAAGTTGGTTGAAATATTTTATTCTTCCTTTTTACTGCTAAAACTTACAACAACAAGAGAGAGAGAGAGAGAGAGAGAGAGAGAGAGAGAGAGAGAGAGAGAGAGAGAGAGAGAAAGAGAGAGAGAGAGAGAGAGAGAGAGAGAGAGAGTAAAAAAAATAGAAAAAGAAAAGGTAGTTTTGAAAACAGAGCAGGAAACAAAATCTTTTTTAAAATTCATAACAATTTTGTAATTACCACCATATTCCGGAGAGACACAGATAAACGGGTAGGTTTCTAGAAGCCAGGAGTGCAATCGGAGAGGTCTGTGGGGAAGACAGAGTCGTCAACTCCTTCCTTGAGATTGGTGAGCATCAGATCGAGATTCTCTTTTGTTGTCAAGTCAGTGAGGGAAGAAACAGCTGGATAACAATTTCCCTCCGACACCGCAATGAGCCCGGAAGTTCTGTCAGTTTTGATCCGCCATGTGTTGAAGCCTGAACTTCCTCCCAGACTTGAACCCCCTTGTGTCTCCAGTATGGCGTCATCAGGGATGCAAGGGAAGGTGAGAGAGATTTCTGGCATATTTTGGGAACGGCAGATCCCATCCATCATAATGTAAGCTCGACGAGTCTCATAATCTAAGTAGATGTAATCGTTTGTTCCAAGAATCTCTGCCATCTTTCTTTTGTTCTCCAAGTCATTTGACACTCGATACCAAAGATGGCTTCTCAAACTTAGGTTCACAGTTGTGAATTGTTTCGGGAAGCAACAGGGTTTTGGGTTTGTGTCCACTTCTCCTTCGTTTGCAGCAGCCGCTCCCACCAGCGCCACCACAGTCGCCTCCAGGATGAGAAAACAAGCAAGGTCGACAAATCTGGCCATTCTGTTCAGAGACAGACAAAAAACACAGTATTTTATTTGTTTGAGTTAAAAGAACTACATCCACAAAACGATTGTTATTTACCGCTAGGAAAAAGTAATACATTCTTACAGAAACAACATGGGGAAAGGAAAGGCGTAAGAACTACTAGTACTAGCGGAGCACTCCTACCACCCACACACACACAAGCAGCATTTTACAATACACAGTCAGACAAAATTGTATGGGAGCAAGCCCAAGACATTTATGAAAATAAACGACAACTTCCCTCTCCTCTACTTACAATGTTATAACGGTATAATAAAGCTGTCCACGATGTTCACGTATTCAGATAATTATTTTTCTCCGAGACATTTTGGCAATTTTCACTGTATTACCTTTAGCACGAGGCGACCTCTCATCTCTGACTGGTAATTTTGTCATGCGAAGTAGGTTACATAAACAAACTTTAAAACTGTACCAGCTGTTTGCAAAATGCATTGGCCAACTAAGTGATCATACAGCAGTAGCTCGACAAGGGCCGTTAAAACAGGCACAGCTCCTCATCTTTAAAAAAAATAGTATTTATAGGTGAAATGGTATGGGTTAATACCCCTATCTACACCACTAGGTTATTTAAGAGGCGGGCCTCGAAGTTTGACGTCCATCTCCGATAGGACCGAGGCAAATCGGAAATGTGTGCAAAGTGCCTTTCCCAAGGACACAACGTCGCACCAAGCTGAGGCTGGGACCCCCTAACCCGCCTAACCACCTGGACACCTAGACCACAGAGCATAAACCGTTAAGAGTCCTGAAGACATGAATTTACAACAGCTGCAAAAAGGAGATTTCACTCGGAAAAATACACTTTAAAAAAAAAAGGTTTACCTGGAGGCTCTCTGTGACTTCAGAGGACGTAACACTGGTTATGTCTGGCCTACTCTGACTTTCCACCTTCAGCAGTTCAATGAACAACGTGGAAAAGTTGGGATTTTATACACATCTGTTCTGCTTACTTATGCATGTTCGGGCCATGTTAATTTTATTCCCTGTCAATGTATGCAGATATCATTTGTAGTTGAAAATGTTAAAAGACTTTAAAATCATGAGAGCAATGCTGTACACCAGTGTATGTGGGTATTCACTTTGGTAAAAGGGCTGTCTAAATTGTATTCGGGGCCTCGTGGTTTAAACGTTGCTTCGCTCACAGAAGCACTGGGTCACATGGGTGCACCGTCTTTGGTGTAGTGGTTGAGCGCTTCACTCACACACGCATAATCCTATGTCTCCTTATTATGCAAGACGCGACATCACGTCTCGCTAAGCAGTCGCTGGCGACGAGTCGCGAGGTATGTATCCTTTTGCGCGACCACAAAACACACCAAACACACGGCGTGTAAACCGGCACACTTTGCCAAGGTATTTTCACCAAAGAAGAACTAGAGAAGAACAATGATCAGTCTTACAAAATTGAAAGAGCCAGACATCAAGAAGGCAATCGAGGATGACATTATAAAGGAGTACAATAAGCTGTCAACTGAGATCAAAGATGTGGAAGAAAGATGTCAAACATTTTAAAATCTTTATCAGAATCACTGAAGAACAGCTAATAGGTGTACACAAAAGGCCAAAGAACGTGCTGGTTTAACGATGACACTAAAGAAGCAATTAAAACGAAAAAAAAAACTATTCAAGAAATGGCAGAAGTCAAAGACCGAAGAGGACAGCATAGCATACAAGAAAGCATGAAGAGAGACCAAAAGAATGATCACTACTGCAAAAGAAAATGTATGGAAAATATATAACAGGAAACTTACCAAAATTTGCATGTAAACCCTTGAGAGTTTCATAAAAGAGTGAACAGCATTCAGGGAAGGAAAGAACTATACAACCCGGCATGCATTATAGACGGCAAAGTTAGTAACGCCATTCTCAGCCAGGATGTTATTAATAAAATTTAGGAAATTTGAGACTTCTCAACAGAACCACCCATATTGCCCAGAGAAGTTGAAATGGTACTCAAAACAATCCCCCAAAACTAAACTCCCGGCCTAGATGGCATCACACTGGAAGGAATAAGAGTTTTTGGAAACATCGGAACACTGTGGCTGAAGCAACTTTTCAATATAGCCTGGGCGACAAGGAAATGCCCAAACGAATTTGCAGAAAGTTATAGTGGTCCCACAGTGGAAAAAGAAAGGCAAGAGATGCGACTGTACAACGTACAATCTCTTTGTTTGCCACGAAGGGAAAAGATACGCAAAGGTAACAGAACAGCGACTTAGACCTATTGTTGAGAGAAACCTAAGCGAAGCTCAGTTCGGAATCCGAAAGAGAAGAGGATGCACAGAACAGATGCCATCTTTACATTACGACAGCTATTCGAGAAAATCATTGAACACAACAAGGATTCCAACATCTTCATTGATTCGAAGAACGCTTTTGACAGAATAAACCATGGCAAACTATAGAAGGCACTTAAAAAGTACGGCGTCAGAGGACAACTTGCAATATCCGTGGCCCGGTCGTACAAAAAAGAAAATGACTTCTGTCCTCTCATGCTTCATCTTTTCAGGTCAGTTTGATGACTGACAGGTTTTTGTTTAATTAAACATTTTTCCATGCAGGTTAGTTGTCAGTGCGGTAGATGGAGGGTGCCTCTGATAGGTGCTACTTCTTTACTTTTCCTCGATTGTTATCTGTCTGTCTATCTTACTTGTTCCCAAGACTAAATGACCATTGGTGTGTCGATGTGCTTCCCTTTACTCAAATAAATAAATTAACCAATAATTTGACATTTGTAATTTGTTGGTAAAGCTGATTTGTACAATTGTGTGTCATCTGCCTACGTGTGGTAGGTAGCGTGATGCCTCCCTACTACTGAACCAAGGGGTTTTGTGTACAGAGAGTACTAGTGGGTGGTTAGTGGGTGTTCTGGTGTGGTTCACTCCTTCTTTCCTATCAAACATCTAGCTCTATTGTCAAAATATCTCCTGCTCCTTTTGGTGTTTATTACTCACTTGTAGTACCTGTGATTGTCGGCACTTGTATGACCTAATTGTGTTACAAGGCCTGTGAAACGCTTACTAAAATTACAACAACAACAACAACAACAACAACAACAACAACATCAACAACAATAACAACAACAACAACAACAACATGAACAACAACAACAAATTAGATATAACTAAAAAAACCTACTGAACCAAGAGGTTTGCTGTACATTGTGTACAAAAGTGGTCCTAGCACGGAGCCTTGGAGCACACCAAAGCGCAGGCTGAAAGCGGATGACATTTCATCAATAGAACAAGGACAGACTGTGTACGATCAGACATGTATGATTCAAATCGTTCAGGAACAGACCCACGGAAGCTAAAGATTTTGTTTAATCTCCAGGTGAAAATTTAAGATCTATACGGTCGAACACAACGTTTGAACCAAGATCTATTACTTAAAAATTTTTTACGCTTTTCTGACAGTGTTCATTTTTCATCCTCTACCCCTTCCCTCTCTTCCTCCTCCTTTTCTTTTTTTTTCATCTCCTCTTCCACCTCCTTCAACTGCAAATACAGTGAAACTCGGATATAACAAAGTCGTACAACCTGGCCTTCGATTTTGTCCATTCCAAAAGTCCTTTTAAATGATGTGAGAAACAAGCTGCGTCACAATGTTGGGCTTAATATACTGATACCCTAAACTTACAAAGTACATTCGCAGATTTTTAGCCGTTTTCAGTTATGAGTACCATGAGGTCGGAAACTAAATGTTCTACCTGCTCCATCAAAATGGTCAGAATATTCTGAGTCGTTATCAAGATATTCAAAGAAAATGAGCAAACTTTAAGTTGATACCAGTAGCTTCATAGAGATCTACCCCCAAAAAGACTACCTCCCGATTCCCATAACAACAAGAAGAAGAAGAAGAAGAAGAAGAAGAAGAAGAAGAAGAAGAAGAAGAAGAACAACAACAACAACAACAAAAAGGAGCAGAGTAAAAAGAAGAAGAAGATAAAGAATATAGTAATACTGTTGATATTAACAATAATAACAACATCCATAATAAGCTAATATTTCTGTCGCACTCACCTGTAGCTATTTTACAATGCATGTACACGAATGTGCACTCAAACGCTTTTTAGATACACGCTAGCACATACGCAGACATTTATGACCAAACAGCTCAACTGATGACGATATGCACATCTGATTAAAAGCATAAGAGTATAATGAATGAGAAGTACAAGTTATCAAATCGGCGTTTAAATAATGTATGGTAAAAAAATATTAAATTACAAATAATTATGGCTTTAGATCTTTAATCATCATTGGTATTTTCAGTCGGTATGAAGAACAAATCTGCTGGCATTTTGTGCAAGTGTGATGAATATCATTATGCCTTTCAAAGCATTCTATTTGGTTTCCAAACTCTGTGGAATCAAGAACTCTACCAGAATCTAGAACTAGAAGTTTACAGATAAAAAGAAGCTTGCAACAGTCAATATGACGAAAAAGAAAGTACAGTAAAATACCGGACTCTCATGTTAGTTGAAATACTTTATTCTTTCTTTTTACAGCTAAAAACTACAACTACAAAACAGAGGGAGAGAAAAAGCTAAAAAAGAAGAAACACAAAAGATAATTTTGAAAACAAAGCAGGAAACATAATATTAAACCATCATATTCAGGACAGACACAGACATGAATTAAGAAGTTTCTAAAACCCATGAGTGCAATGGGACAGGTCTTTGTTGAAGACAGAGTCGTCAACTCCTTCTTTAAAATTGGAGTAGACCAGATAGAGAGTTTCTTTTGTTGTCAAGTCAATGAAGGAAGAAAACGCCGGGTAACAATTTTCCTCCGACACCGCAATAAGGCCGGAAGTTCTGTCAGTTTTGAACCGCCATGTGTTGAAGCCTGTACCTCCTCCCAGCACTGAACCCCCATCCGTGTCCAGCACGGCGTCATCAGGGATGCAACGGAAGGTGAGAGAGTTTTCTGGCATATGTCGGTAACGGCAGATCCCATCCATCACAATGTAAGCACGGCGTATCTCGTAATCTATGTAGATGTAATCATTTGTTCCAAGAATCTCTGCCATCTTTCTTTTGTTCTCAAAATCATTGGACACTCGATACCAAAGTCCGCTTTCATGACTTAGGTTCACAGTTGTGAATTTTTTCGGAAAGCAACAGGGTTTTGGGTTTGTGCTCGCTTCTCCTTCGTTTGCAGCAGCCGCTCCCACCAGCGCTACCACAGTCGCCGCCAGGGGGAGATAACAAGCAAGGTAGACAAATCTGGCCATTCTGTTCAGAGACAGACAAAAAACACAAAATAGTTTTTTTCGTGTTTTATTTGTTTGATTGCAGAGAAGCATATTGCTACAATGACAGTCATTTACTGCTGGGGAAAAGTAAGACAATCTGACAGAAAAAACAGGGGTAAGGAAAGACGTAGAAACTACTAGTGGAGCACTCCTACCACCCACACACACAGCAACATTTTACAATACACAGTGGAACACAGTTGTACGGGAACAAGTCCAAGACATTTATCAAAATAAACGACAATTTCCCTCTCCTCTACTTACAATTTTATAACGGTATATTAAAGCTGTCCTCGATGTTCACCTATTTTAAATAATTGATTTTCTCCGAGACATTTTGGCAATTTTCACTGTATTACCTTTAGCACCAGGCGACCTCTCATCTCTGACTGGTAATTTTGTCATGCGAAGTAGGTTACATAAACAAACTTTAGAACTGTACCAGCTGTTTGCCAAAATTCATTGGCCATCAAAGTGATCATACAGCAGTAGCTCTACAAGGGCCGTTAAACCGGCAGAGTTCCTCATTTAAAAAAAAAAAGCATTTATTTGTGAAATGGTGAAAAGGTATACGTTAATGCCTCTATCTTCTTCTTCTTCTTCCGTTCTCACCATTTTTCTTTGTCCTCTGCTTTCCTCAGATTGTCATCCATCGTCTTGGCTGTCCACTCTGTGATGTTGTCCTCCCATCTCCTACTTTGCCTTCCTCTCTTTCTTTTTCCTTGAACTGTTCCTCGCAGGATTGTTTTGGCAAGTCCTGTAGAATTTGTGACATGCCCATACCATTTTAATTTTCGTCTCTTTACTGTGGTCAGTAGATCTTCATGTTGCCCCCCCCCCCCCCTGCGTTTGTGATTCTGTTCCGTACCTCAGCATTTGAAATGTGGTCTTTGAATGAGATGTCAAGGAGTCAGCGGTAACATCTCATCTCTGTTGTCTGAATAGTTTTCTTCAATTCTGCTGTCAGTGTTCACGACTCACAGCCGTATAAAAATATTGAGATGACCAGTGAGCGCATTCGTCTGATCTTCGAGTTGAGCGGGATGTTTCTGTCCTTCCTCTATCAACACCACTAAGTTATTTAAGACACGACGTCAATCTCCGAAAGGACCGAGGAAAATCGGAAATTTGTGCAAAGTGCCTTTCCCAAGGACACAACGTCGGACGAAACTGAGGCTCAGATCCCCTAACCCGCTTAACCAGTGGGGCACCTAGACCAACGAGTATACACCGTTAACAGTCCTTAAGACATGAGTTTAAAACAACAGCAAAAAAAAGGAGAATTCACTCAGAAAATACAGTTTTAAAAAACTTTACCTGGAGGCTCTCCGTGACTTTAGAGGACGTAACACAAGCTATCTCTGGCGAAAAAATCTTTGCCTGTTGTAGCTTTCCACCTTCAGCAGTTCAATAAACAATGCAGAAAAGTCGGGATTTTATACACCTCTGTTCTGTTTACCTATGCATGTTCGGTGCATGTTAATGTTGTTCCCCATCCATGTATACAGATATCATCTATATTTGAACATTTTAAGTGACTTTCAAAGCAAGAGAATAATGGTGTACACAGGTGCATGTGGGTATTCACTTTAGTAAAAGTGTCGTCTAAAGACGACTACATAGAGAAAGCCGTTCCCTCACGCTTATGTAAGAGCACTGCCAGAGGCAGTGAAATTAAAAGAATCCCCAAATGAAAACCGCTTCGTCCCACATAGATAAAGCTGTCATTGAGGAAGCACCAGTGAGGAGCGGCAATGACGTTTCTCGAGGAATCCAAATTACATTCTTCCCAAGGCCGTCCAAAGCTGTCTGCGGCCTTGTTTTCACGTTTCGGTTGTACCAAAGCAGTGCTTCTACTTAGGTCTACTGTTTGATGTCGCAAGTGATTCAGACCTGGACACAAATGCGCTCAAATCATCAGTGTACGTTAGAACTCCCATTTGGTACAAAGTAAAAAAGTCCACATTGTACATGTATTTTTACTGGTAGGATACGAATGCAATGTTATTGAAAGCCGTACATTTAACACTAAATTACAAATGTGAGGCAGCGTGGTGGAATCAGGCTCTCGTCAAAATAATCAAAATGAAGAAACTTGCATTTTTCCGTGGGTTTGTGAACTTTTATTATTTTTTTGTTTCTTTGGCTCAACACTTTTCATGCCCATTAAAGAACTCTTTTCTGTGTGGATTTTTCTGGAAACGTTGATTAAAGACACAGAAAATGTAAATTTTTAGTTACCACGGACTCTTAAGCTAAGGAAATAACTAACCTTTAGTGGCCATCTTCTCACTAATTTTACTTCTCTCTCTCTCTCTCTCTCTCTCTCTCTCTCTCTCTCTCTCTCTCTCTCTCTCTCTCTCTCTCTCATAATGTGTCCAGCGTGATGTAGTTATAGACTAAAGGGTTCTTGGAGAAATATACGGTACAAATGTTTCTCACGCCTTTAGTATTATTAGTCAGTCTACCTGCAAGCTCCCCTGTCACATCCGATTTCAGGAATGACACTTCAGTAAGATTTTGGACAACGCCTTCCCTCTCTATGAAGAATGCATATATGTATACACTTTATGATAAACGGCCTCAATTAACAGCATTCTCTATATGGTGTCAAGCAGCCACGTTCCAAAGCTTAAGCAGCTGACAGCACGGCTGTTCAAAGTACGGCCTCGAGAGGCTTTCTCTATGTGGTCGTCCTTAGGCTCTGGTCACCCGTCAAGCTGAGCGGGCACAGCAGAGCGCAGCAGTTAAAATTACTACAAAGACAAAGGGGTAACATATGTACAAATGTTTTAAACTAGTACAATCACCAAAATGCCAGTGTGGAGAGGCGGACCAAACTGTTGAACACATCCTTCAGCACTGCAAGACACACAGGGCCCTAAGACAGGAAACGTGGCCAACCCCACTGACGCTACAAGAGAAGCTATACAGATGAACAGAGCAGGACGGCCCAATTTATGACAGATACCAGACTTAAAGTGTGATGCGAACGAGAAGAAGGAGAAGAAGACAAAGGGGTGACCGGAGGTGCGACTCGAGGCGGGTCAGCGCAAAGATGGCGGTTTATTTATTGCCGCTGGCTTAGCTTGAAATTTGCTCACGTCTGCACGCTCGTTGTTGTTAAGTGTCAATGAAAGAAATAGATACACAAATCTAAGAGAGAAGGAGAGAGAGAGAGAGAGAGAGAGAGAGAGAGAGAGAGAGAGAGAGAGAGAAGGAAGAAGAAGCAGAAGAAGAAAAAGAAAATTTAAAAAAAAGATTTTTCAGGAGGCGGGCTTCCGACCCTATTTGTCAGGGACAACCCGGGCTGAAAGGTATACGAGGGGGAAATAGAGAAAGAAAGAAGAGGGAAAAAGAGAGAGGGAGAAAGAAAAAGAGAGACAGAATGAAAGACAGAAAGAAAGGAAGGGAGAAAAAAAGAAAAAGAGAGAGAATGGGGAGAGAGAGGGGGGGGGAGAGAGGGGGAGAGAGAGAGAGAGGAGAGGAGAGAGAGAGAGAGAGAGAGAGAGAGAGAGAGAGAGAGAGAGAGAGAAGGATGGGGGTGGCGAAAGAAAGAGAAAGATAGATGAATGAGTGTACACAAAAGGCATGTTTTAGAGAACAATGAATAGGTATAGATCTAGTTTGCGTGCTCACGCGTGTCCAGTGTGGAGATGTGAGTAAATTTTCAAGCTTTGCTAGCTTAAAAAAATAGCCCTCAATCTGGCTAGCAAACCGCCCCGACCCGACCCGATCCCCCAATGGGCACACGTAGGCTATATAGGGAAGGAGACGTTTTCTTTATAATTTTTCTCTGTTGATTTTTAGAGCGGCAGGGACCATGCTCGACGCGACTTCGCGTCGTGCACAAGGAGACAAGCTCTAATTTTTTTTTTTTTAGGGTAGCAAAGAGACAACGTACATCCAAACACATTATTATACTCCTAGCAATGATAGCCATACAGAGGAAGATAGACGGACATATTATCAAAACCGTAGAGACCACCTTAATACAATCAAGAATAGAGAAAAGATGATATTTATCTAGGGAGATCTAAATGGCAGAGATGTTCAAAGAAGAAGCCCCTGGGCAGAGAACTCAGGACCCCCAGTGATAATCACACAGACTGCAAAAGCAATGGAAAGATGTATGCGCAGAGCACGACATAATGATTACAAACACATTTTTTCAACACAGATCGAGCCAAATCAAGACCTGATACAGATAGAATGCATTGAATCACGCTTTCATTCTGATGCCCAGAAAACAAAGACACACAGCCAAAATTTTGCTGGGAAACCCTATAGAGTTTTTTAAAATATAAAAATGTGTACAGCATTCGGGGAAAGAAAAAACCATACAACTCGACAAGCATTATAAACGGTAAAGTGTGTATCGCCATTCTCAGCCAGGATGCTATTAAGAAAAGACGGAAAAGTTTCTTCAAATAAATTCTCAACCCAAACGTTTGCAACTGGCAACAAGAAGAATTCCAACATCACATACAGAGCAAACAGAACCACCCACACTGTCCAGGGAAAGCGAAACGGCACTCAAAACTATCCCCCAAAACAAAGCTCCAGGACCAGGTAGCATCATATTGGAAGCCATAAGAGCTTGTGGAAACACCAGTGTACTGTGGCTGAGGCAAATTTTCAATAGAGCCTGGGAGCAAAGGAAATGCCCATAAGACTAGCAGAAAGCTATAGTGGTCCCATTTTTGAAAACGAAAGGCAACAAATGCGTCTGCACAACATACAATCTCTTTGTTAGCCACGTAGGGAAAACATACGCGAAGATAACAGAACAACGAATTAGACCTATGGTAGAGTAAAACCTGAGCGAAGTTCAATTCGAATTCCGAAAGGGAAGAGGATTCACGGATGCTCTATTCGCATTACGACAGCTATGCGAGAAAACCATACGCACAAGAAGGAATCCAACATCTCCTTAGATCAGGAAAAGGCTTTTGACAGAGTAAACCATGCCGAACTGTGGCAGACACTTGAAAAGTACGGCGTCAGAGGCCAACTGTTAGACAATGTCAGAGCTATATATACCACCTGCAGAAGCTCAATACGAACATAGGGATTAGGGATACAGACTGGTTCACGGTAAGATTTGGATTAAGGCAAGGATGTGTTCTATCTCAAATTACTATTTATCAGATGACCAATTGGTATCCATCCAAACCAACAAAGCCTCCGAAATTATACTACCGATCTGAACAACAGCTGTGAGAAATTTGACATGAAAATAAGCACAACAGACACAGATATTAAGAAAATGAGCTGAAACCCTAGTCCCCAGAACATCAATGACAATAGCAAGCAACTGAAATAGGTGAGGGAGATTAAATATATTTGCAGAACTTTTTTCTGAAAAAGGGTTCATAGACAGAGATAGACATGTCAACACTTTCACCTACCAGCTTGCACCACTTCTATCTCATCCAAACAACTCTATGAACACAAGGAGACAGCTTTTCGCTTCAGTATTATGGTACCGGTGCCAGACTTGGACATTAACAAAAACCCAGGAAAACAAAGTCACTGTATAAGGGATTAAAAGTCTCAAAAAAACTCTTAACATTGCAAGACAAATGCCACCTCGCCAGCCGGTCTCGAGAGCCTATAACACCAAATACTTAAGCCACAAAAGAGGAAGCAGACCACACAAAAGGTGAACTGAGGGTGTCAAGGAATCCCTGAGATATTATGATATCCCAATTGAAAAAGCTGCAAACCTGGCCTACCGTAGAAAACTGCATCTTCCATCCACTCAAAACGGCAACAGAGGATGAAAAAGTAAAACCAAAGTGGGCATCAACTTAAGACGCGGTAACTCCGAATTTAACGTCATTCTCTGAAAGGACCGAGTCAAATGGAATACTCGTGTAAAGTGCCTTTTCCAGGTGAAACGACGTCGGATCGAGCTAAAACTCGAACCCTCGACTCGAACCTGCAATCTCACGATTACGGCCCGGTAGCATGACCACTACTCCACCGACGGCACCCTGTGAGATGGTAAACTAGTATTCAGAACTAGAAGTTTATAGAAATAATAAGCGTGCAAACAGTCAATGGGACGAAAACAAAGGTACACCAACAGACCTTACTCAAACATGTAGGATATAGATCTAACAATTTTTATTCTTACTTTTCATTCTTATAGGTTACAACAGATAAATATTTTTATTAAAAGAAACTATCAAAACAAAAATAAAGGGAGCAATTTTGCAAACACACCAGGAAACATAATAAAACTATTTTTATTACAATTTGTCACTATCATCGTGTTCAGGACCGAACAATGTTAAGGTCTCTGATCTCACACAGACATGAGTGGAAAAGCGTCTAGAAGCCAGGAGTGCAGAAGGACAGGTCTGTGGGGAAGAGAGAGTCGTCAACTCCTTCCGTGACATTGGAGTAGATAAGATAAAGATTTTCTTTTGTTGTCAAGTCAGTGAGGGAAGAAAACGCCGGGTAACAATTTCCCTCCGACACCGCAATGAGCCCGGAAGTTCTATCAGTCTTGATCCGCCATGTGTTGAAGCCTGAACTTCCTCCTAGAACCGATCCCCCGTTCGGGTCCAGTATGGCGTCATCGGGGATGCAAGGAAAGATAATGGAGTAATCCATTATTTTTTTGTATCGGCAGACTCCATCCATGTTTATGTAAGCTCGACGCTCTTCAAGGTCGAAATAGACGTAATCTTCTGTTCCAAGAATCTCCACCAACTTTCTTTTGTTCTTAAAGTCAGTGGAAGCTCGATACCATCTTCGGCTTGCAAGACTTAGGTCCAGAGCTGTGAATTGTTCCGGGAAGCAACAGGGTTTAGGGTCCGAGTCCCCTTCTCCATCGTTTGCAGCAGCCGCTGCCACTAGCGCCACCACAGTCGCCGCCAGAGGGATATAGCAAGCAAAGTCGACAAATCTGGCCATTCTGTCCAGAAAAGGTGGAAATACTCACAATTAAGACGAAAACATAAACAAGAAAAAAGCAAATGGAACAATGCTGCTACTCTAATAAGTTGTTTTTAAGTCCTACTCTTTATGCGTAAGAAAACGTTTGCCATCGGAAGCGGTATGGGGCAAGAAGACCCCATATCACCCAAACTATTTAGAGCAACAGTCAAAGAAGAAATGTTCAAAACCGAATCGCTCACTACAGGAATTTCAATTGATGGGAAAACCTGCCAGGCCTGAGTATAATATAGTGTAAAGCGCATAGAGCCTGCTGTTGAGCGGGGGATATGCGCTATACAAATGCTATCTATTATTATTTATTATTATTGCCGATAATGTGGCATTCTGCACAGAAAGGGAACAACAAATGGAAATTAACCTGCACTTCAAAAATGAGGAAGTTAAAAAAGAATCCTTAAAATCCTCAAAGTTAAAACCAATTACCCAGTGAATTATTCCAACGACAAAATGGTTCCTGTAGAAAGCAAAAACATTGAAAACTTGACGGATTGGAATTATTTAGGACCAAGGACAAGTGTGGAGGAAAAAACAACAAATGATGTGAGCAGAAGGATATTTGCGACTTCGAATTGCTTTAGAAAATACAAGATCAAAATCTGTGATATCGCTGAAAAGATAAATCTGCAATCATTGCATTGCCCCAGGAATAAGCTTTGGGTGCAAACCTGTCCCAAACCCAGAAAATATCATAGATAAATTAAGGATAACACAAAGTGTAATTGGAAAGGAAAATGATGAAAATACGAAGATTTGTGGAGGGAGGGGGGGGGGGGTATGCGCAACAACAAAAAATTACGAGAGAAAAATGAAGTGTCAGATATTATCCTTTTCGTTTTCGTTAGGGTTTAACGTCTCTTCCAACAACTAGGTCACATAAATGACGAAGATTGAACTGTTCCATGAAACAAACGCACAAAGGATGGAGAAATGATAAGAACGATAAATACTGGTGACCAAAGACGGAGCAAATCACATAGAGCACCAGCCAATGGAAGCTGAGACATGAATGACGTATTTTGATCTACGACTAACCTCCTTGTATGAAATAATTTTCCAAGACCCACTGACCTCTAAATTAGTCATACAGCACTGTAAAGGGGCATTAATCAAAATCACAGGTACAGTTTCGCAAGTAAAAAAGAAAGAAAATAAAACACATGGACTGTTAAGAACCCATTGAAATCACGAATTCAAAAGGAAATTTTAAGAAATAATTTTAAACTCTAAAAAAAAAAAAGAAACTGACTGTTAAGATCCTGTAAAGTGACGAGCTTGAAAGGAAATGTTAATTATTTTTTTATATTTAAAAACAAAAACTTGGACGAGTTCGAATGGATTGTTTTATAATGAAAAAAAGTTTAATAAAAATTGTACCTGGAATCTCTGCAACCTGACAGGACGTAAAACTAGAACTAAAGAAAATTGTAGAAGGCTCTGACATTTTTATACACATCTGTTCAACTGCTATATGCATATTCGAGGCATGCTAATTTAATTCTCATCCATTTGTGTGCGTTTTCCTATCTATAACCCCCCCCCCCCCAAAAAAAAAGATCATTTGCAATCCCTTAGCCAAAATATTATGTTGTGGCCGCCAATGTGCAGCGTCCTATTTTTAGCTAGTGTTATCGTGTGTTGTTCAAGGACAAGCCTTCATGACTATTATTGTTATTTTTCGTTTGTTTGGTTGGTTTGTTTTCTTGTTTGTTTTGTTTTGTTTTGTTTGTTTGTGCTGGGTTTTTTTCTTTGGGGGATGCTTTGTTTTTCTGGTTGCTGGGTTTTTTCATTTTGTTGTTGTAGTTGTTTATTTTAGGCGGCTGTTTTGTTTTGTTTTCATTTTGGAGCTAACTGATTCGCGATTTTTAAAGTCCGGAAATTCAAACCGTTTGTGAAATGTTAAACGGGCGCAACGCCATTAGACCATTTCACCTAATACATGTCACAGGGCGACTCAAATTGCAGATGCAAAACTTTCGCAAAAACAACATGGTCAAAACGTAAAACTTTCGAAACGAAAACCCAACAACAACGAACAAAAATGGTAAAAATACAAACCAACATAATCCGGGTGCAGAGAACCCACCAAGACAGCGTACCTTCGACATCAAATGGTGAAAGGGTATGGGTTTAACGCCCCCTATCAACACTATTAGGTTATTTAAGAGGCTGGACCTCCTAGTTTAACGCCCGTCTCCGAAAGGACCGAGCCAAATGGGAAATTCGTGGAGAATGCCTTTTCCCAAGGACACAAGGTCGGAACAAGCTATGGATCGAACCCCCGAAACCTGCAATCTTACGATTATGGGTCCGGCAGCCTAACCACTAGGCCACCCACGCCGTACCTCCGACACGTCGCTATCCGAGAGTTACAAAGTTCTATCTGCTAAGTACCTAGCTTTGAGAAATCGGACGTTACATATTTTGAGTTTTACAACATGTCAAGTTTTTTTGTTGTTGTTTTTTTCTTAGAATGAAATTTTTTGAATATCTTTACAACAACTCCGAATAACCATACGAATTTATTCACAGAGAAGACAGACCATTAAACAAATTTCTGCCACGACCGTCTTAGTAACTCAAAACCTCCTGAAGAGAGGGATCATCATCATCCAGTGCCAGATCTGCGACAGACATCGGCGATCATGATTTTCCATTCATTCCTTTGCTCGAATGCTCTCAGAAAAGCTAAGTTTCCCTGATCTTTCCCTGTTACCCATTTGCTTAGGTTCCCTAAGTATGTTGTTCTGGGCCTACCCCTGCCTCGCTTGCCCTCAATTTTGCCAGTGAGAGCTAGATTTTCAAGACCCTTATGTCTATTCAGGTGTCCCAAAAACTGCATTTGTCGTTTCCTGATTGTTTTAAACATTGAGCGTCCCACGTGGGCTTCATCAAGAGAGGGATACAATTTTGAATTTCTCAGGCAGCTAAGATTTACGTTTGACATTATTACGAACCTCCGCTCACTTACCACTCAGAGTCACTGCCCACGTACACCCATTACTTAAAAAAGAAAACTGAGTGGATTCCCTTTTGCTTTCATTCTTTCAAATTTTGATGAACGGTTTAGTTTCAGTTGGAGTTTTACACCAATTGCAACATAAAAAATTGATATTAATGCTAGAGATCAGAGGTATTACAAGAGAGTAGCAAACACAAAATGGAGAAGGACAGATAAGGACGACAGATGTTTGATAGGAATAAAGGAGAAAACCACACCAGAGCCCCGCCAACCCACCACTATTGACAAACAGCAGACGTTGACCATTTTTAAAAGTGACACTAGAAAGCAATGACTCAATTCTGGAGCATTTCACTGTGATACAATAGGATAGAAAAATACATTTTTATAAATAGAATTCTTAAGCTCAAAATCATTAACTTAAATCAGCTATGTCATGTTTTTTTCCTTTCCTTTTATTTTGTTTGTGTGCGTGTTTGTGAGTTTGTGTGTGTGTGTGTGTGTGTGTGTGTGTGTGTGTGTGTGTGTGTGTGTGTGTCTGTGTGTGTTTGTGTTTGTGTGTGTACATGTGTATGTGTGTTTTTATGTTTGTACATGTATTTTTGTGTGTATGTGTGTTTGTTGTGGGGAGGATTGTTATGATCACTTAAACAAATAATATGGGTGTTTTTGTTTTTGTTTAGTTTTTCTCCCGCAATGGACACAAGCTAAATCATTTTGGAAGGGCGGGGGTTGGGGGGGAGGGGGGGGGGGGGGTAGTGTGCTTTGAACCCGCTTGTCAAGGCCAACATGAGATGAGAGGGAAAATATATCCTAGGCAAAACAAAACTTAATTTCCATTAAAAAATGCATATTACCCACTCGGGAAGCGAGCTCAGGTCTTTTACATTAGACCTTAATTATTATCATTTTCATTATCATTATCTTTATTATTATTATTATTATTATTATTATTATTATTATTATTATTATTATTATTATTATTATTATTATTATTATTATTATTATTATGATATTGTGATTATTGTTATTACTATTAATGATATTATAATTGTTATTGTTATTATTATAATTCTTCTTCTTCTTCTTCTTCTTCTTCTTCTTATTATTATTATTATTATTATTATTATTATTATTATTATTATTATTATTATTATTATTATTATTATTATTATAATTATTATAATTATTATAAATATTATTATTATATTATTATTACTATTCTTACTAGTATTATTATTATCATCATTATTATTATTATTATTAATATTATTATCATTATCATCATCATCATCATCATCATCATCATCATCATCATCGCTTTAGATCCAAGAGACCATGAATGCACGTAATTAAGTCACAGTTATATAATTCCATTGACACGTCTTGTCGATGCATTATCCCATCACAAATAAAACACGTCGGCAGTATATAATATGTGAGGCAACGTGGTGAAATCAAGCTCTCGTCAAAATAATGTAATGATAGCAAAGTAACCGGCATTTCCTTTTTCTTTTTACAGTAGGACATTTTTAAAGAAATTATTGTCATTATTATTGTTAATATTAACATTAATGTTAATTTTAATGTAAGTATCATTACTATTACTATTACTACTACTACTACTACTACTAGTAGTAGTAGTAGTAGTAGTAGTAGTAGTAGTAGTAGTAGTAGTAGTAGTAATTTTACTATTGTCATCATTTTGCTCAACACTTTTAATGTTCATTTAAAAAGATATTTCAGTGTGGATATCACGCGGGAAAAGTGTTTATGAAAGGCACAAGCAGTGTAAATGTGCAGTTTTCAAGGTACTCTTCATAGACACTCAATTTTTAAAAGTCACAGAACTTTGGCGGCCATTTTCTCGCTAATTTTATATCTATGATACAAAGTGACCCCATACCTCCTTCCATCGCAAATATCTTAACATTTATTCAAACCTGATGGGTATTATTTTTTTTTTAAGCAAAACCAAAATATTTTTGATAAACAGCCTTATAGATAAGATCTATGACCTCAAGTGCTCAAAATGACGAGCGCCTGATTCCACTACGTTGTAACACATAACATTGTTGTCCCCTGCCACAGTCGTTTTTACTGTGATCTGTTAAAAGAGCCACTCTGGTCTTCTTTTGTTGGAGAAAAATTCACTATTTTTAATCGCCTTTCTATTCCTCGAACAGTGCCATAATATTGTCACTGCTATGTCTTTGTTTTATCTTTTTCATTCCCTTGAAAACTCATTATCATACCACTCAGATGTCGCGTAAAGGTAATAATGGTAGCTACTGCTAATAAAAGCGCACAACTAAAACCAATGTAATAGAACATTAATTTATACTTGATTCAGAAAGCTATTCTGACGCAGCTCTTTAATACATTAGCAGTGTTCAGATAAAATATGAATGGGATGTCGATTCAAGTCAGGAGTGTTCAAAAATTGTTATCAACAACCCAACACTTAGTTACTCGATGACAAACAAATTGCGCCATGATAAGTAGACTCGAACAAACACCCCCCCCCCCCCACACACACACACACACAAAAAGTAAACGCAGCGCAAAATTGTGCATTATCGCCAAAAAGACATTTCATCTCGTAAATGGAAAAGTTTTTGTGTTTTTTTACATAAAAACTTGAAATATTCTCAAAAATGCGACAACGACCATAACCATCTGAATCCAATCTCGTGGATAATTGTCACTCACTTCGCACAAATCTGTCAAAATGTGTTCACAATGCTAAAAGCACAACGCTAGAGCTGTAGTATATCGTCACTATGGATCATGGGAGGTGGATGAGTATATTATAACTCGACCCACGCTAGCTTTGTTCATTCTCAGACAGACAATCCCAAGCCAAACTACGTACATTCTCGTGACGTAGAACGCTTCTAAGGATTCCAACATAGGTAAACAAGGCTGTTTGCTTTGCTGTAACGTTGTTGATTGTTGGTTGTTGTTTTTTAAAGATTTTATTTTCTTTATTTGTTTCTTTATTGTTCAGCAGTTGTTTTAAGAGATGTTTTTTCATGTTTAAGGCACCAGCGAGAGCTTATTTTTAGGTCGCCCTTATTTAGTGGAGAAGGTAGTTGTGATTTTGGTGCTGTGTTGTTGTTGTTGTTGTTGATGATGCATCATCATCATCATCATCATCATCATCATCATCATCATCATCATCATCATCATCATCATCATCATCATCATCATCATCATCATGGATCATGATCATGATGACTACCTCTAAACATACAACGTTAAGTGAAATCGTCTTGACCTTTATTGCAACTACCGCATCACTTACTCTCTCGTATCTCTGTGATTCCAGATATCCTTGAGAAAATTAATATTTTTCAGCAATAACCCACCCCACCCCACACTATTCCATCCAAAAATAGGTCAAATAAAGGTGACCCTCCCCCCCCCCAAAAAAAAATAAAAATAATAACTGTACAACTTTTTTTTCTGATTATCTGGCACAAAATGTGTACTGGAATGTAGTAATTTGGAACAGATATAAGTAATTGAAAAGAAATTTGTTTGACATAAAATTCACAAAGAAGAAAATTATTTTCGAAAATGGAAATGGCTTTTATTTTATTTTTTTAAACACTTATACGTGCAAAATGCACCAATTTCAAAGATCTTGTAAGTAAAGTCTCGAAATGATTGATGTATTATTTATTTCCTTTCCGTTTATTTTTAAAATCTAGTCTTTCCAACCCTGTAACCTTTAAACAATATTTCTTTTCTACTACAGAGTTAAAACACATATTTTAAAAAGATGATAATGCTCAACTGATTCCAGACTAAAGAAACACAAACCTCATTAAATACTACGTATCAAGGACTACTATACTCAAGGACGTGCACAGTCGGATTCCTGACTTGGCTAGCGAAGGCCATCGAGTCAAACACTCCGGATATTCCCATTCTGACTCAGTGCCTTATCTTTAGCTTTGACTCGTTCGTAGGAATCGGGGACTATTTATCGCCTTTGAAGTAGAATGAATCCTATCTGTAAAATTCGTTGATCTTAATAAAAATGATGCAGAAATGGATCAGATATTGAAAGGTGTCAATATTTTTATTTTTGATTAAGATTCCAAGCAAAGAAATGTAAGCATAATTATGGATGCCGTTTATCCGCGTAAGCGCATCCTTCCGGAAAGAAGTGCAGTGATCAATGTATACGGTTCAATGTCAAATGTTGTTCCTCTCCTCATGTTTCTCGGAGTGTTTTTGTTAATTCTGTGGATTATTGTGAATTAATCGGCCCGTCTATGCGCAAGGATAGTTTGATTTCACCATGCCGAATAAATGTGGGGTTGTAAACTGCAAAGGTAACTACAAAACAGACAATAAATGTCGAGTGTTCAAGGTACCGAAAGAAGGACTTGAGAGACAAAGATGGCTTTCTGTTTTACCCCCTCGTGAAAACTTTCCCTAGATCCAGACAAACTCTTTATCTTTGAAAGGCATTGGCCATCAGATTATCCTGTCATTAAATTACCTGGAGGATATACTCGACAAGTAGATCCGCCGAGTTTATTTGATGCTCCCTCGTCTTGCCTACCAACGCCAAAACCACCCCCTCGTCCACCCAAACAAGAAGATCAGCAACTCCGTCATTTCATGAAAAAAGACAAAATCTGTAGCCTTTCAGAATTTTCTCCAGAAAAGGAACTCCACAAGAAATATGACAATTTAATTCTTTCAAGAACAGAGGACAGATTTGTTTGCCTGTTCATGACTGAGCATTGTGAAGAGTGTGTTTTATCAGTAGTTGTTGAGAATAAACCAACATTGTGCTCCCCTCTTACACTCACCGCATTCAAGAAAGGATCCAGACTTCCCTTGGGAAAAATATTAAATCCAAATAACGGATTGAATTCCTCCTACACCCAATTTTTTGAGTGTGTGCACGTCGCCCTAAACTATAAAGTTCCTTTGGATGTAGAGCTTGAGAGAGTTGTGGAAGTATTGGAACAATCATGTTGCACAGAACTTGAAGACCCAAAGGTAAGATCCTAGTATACTTGACCAGTTAATAGTCCTTGCTACGTATTCAATTTCATCGTGTTTTTGCAACTTTCCGGAAACGTATTTTTCAGAAATATGTTCCTTCTTTAGAGCCGTTCTCGAACTCAAATTTCACATCAGGCCCCTGTAAGTCTGCCAGATTTGTTTCCCTTCGTTGTGAACTTCATTCCCAGTCCAGATCTCTATTCTAATCCTATTTATGCTACTACCGACATTACACACAACCCCATGATTACGGGTCTGCTAGCCTATGCACAAGACCTCCAACGTCATCACAGTCCACTCTTGGATGTTGTCTTCCTTCCTTCTCTTTTTGCGGGTGGTTAGAGGGTGACCACAGTGAAGAGACGAAAACTAAAATGGTATGGGCATGTCACAAGATCCACAGGACTTGCCAAAACAATCCTGCAAGGAACCGTACAAGGAAAGAGAAAGACAGGAAGGCAGAGAACAGAGAATGAGGACAACATTATAGACAGGAAAGACGATGGGTGACAATCTGAGGAAAGCAGGGGACAAAAATAGATGATGAGAGCTGGTTTTCAGAAGCAGTGGTGCCCCCATAGTTGCCCCAAACACGGGATAGAAGAAGAAGAGGAAAAAGAAGGAGGGTGCCACTGGTAGGTCCTACTTCTGTACTTTCCCTCTGTTGTTCTTGTCTGTCCGTCTTACTTTTCCCCAGCACTAAATGATCTTCATTGTGTCGATGTGCTTCTCTTTACTCAAACAAACCCACAATCCTTCTCTTTATCTCCAGCACAATGTCTCGAGTTACCGCCCTTGCCCTACTCCTGTCCGTGGCGGCGTTTGCTGCCTCTAGCCCAGCCCCCCAACCTTGCCAGTTCCCGTCACAGTTTGTATCTCTGGAAACCAGCATGGAATACAGACGTTGGGCAAACGTCTACTC